>NW_011354720.1:83668-109744 GCF_000735185.1 Notothenia coriiceps
GGTCGTATGAACCTTAAGGGTGGCTCCGGTGCAGCGAACAAACCCCCCATTAAAGCTTCGACGTGTAACCCATACTGATAGCGCAGGCAGTTTTAGGGGATGTTAGCGAAACGCGTGCCTCGGTTAAAGTTTTTGGGAACGCCTCTTACCGACTTTGGTTCTGCTGTCGTGTCGTCCGTGTAAATTACATTCATAGCATTCAGCCGCATCTTGTAGCACAAACCATTTATACAATGGCAAACAACGTAAACAAAAGTGGTTTTTACAAAGCGCACTTTCATTTCGTTCAAGGATTTATCTATCTGTACACTTTCAATAAATAGAAAAGCTATCTAAATACAACTTGGCCAATCTCTTTCTCACCGGTAGAACAATCTGTAAGATGGTAAGAACGAAACAAAAGGCTTCGGCCTGAACCTTTACTATGAACGAAGGCAAGACTTCCTTCACTGAACTTATACGCTGGGAGGTTGCCTTCGGTCGATAGGACGACCGCTAAACTCTTCGCCGGTGACCTGACGCAAAGTTTCGAAGAGAATAAAAGTAAAGGCAGCGAAGCGAACACAGAGTACCAGACGTGGCCTTCAACTAAACAGACGCCGGTAAGGAACTACATCACAGGGTTACCGGAATAAAAACCCGCGACTCTAGCTCCTCGCTATTGCCTCTGCGACTAATTGCGCTCCGGTGGGTTCTGGTAGGATATGCTACTTTAGGAGTCTATCGACGCCGGGGCAGGGTGGGAATTGACATCATCAGTGCGACTTAACCATGGTACGTCACCCGTACGTGACTAGACTAGAAGAACTGTACTCTCGTCAGAAAGCGTCGCCTCACTCTTTTTATGTACTTTGGCCAGTGCCCATCAGTAGGAGTCAAATATGTCACCAAACAAGTTAAGTACATAGTCAGAATCAATGTTCTATACACTATACATACGACTTGTGTGTTTCACCCCAGTTTTTAGTAAAGAAGTAAATAGAAAACTCATCTATATGTATAGACAAAAAGAAGAGACTAATAAAATAAATCAAGAACACGTGGCGATTAGTTATCAATTAGTTATGATAACAAGCAAATATGTAAATTTCTTTTGCCCCACCGCAAAATAGAAAAACTCTACTCAAGAATAAAATAAAATAAATAAACCCAAATGTTTGTCTACTATGTTTTACAACACAGTCATTATACACATTGATTGTCTCCGCCCTCCCACACCAACTTTATTGCCCCCTTGTCTCCGACCGCGACAGTCCTGCTCGGTCGACCCCGTCCGCAGTTAGTGTTTTGCCTGCAGCCGAAGTGGCCTGCGAGCGCCTCCTTTCCTGCAGGGTAGACCGAGAATTTTGATTATAAGGGACGAAGATCACATAGGGAAACAGTAGAGGACGGTACGAGGGGCTTACGGGACCACCCTCCCTGAATCAGTGTCCCTTTTTCTGCGTTCACTCCCTCGTTCCTTAGAGGACAATTGGCTTCACTTTGCGTGGATCCCAGTTTATGGGCTAGACGTCACGCGTACACGCTCTACCAGGCGGTATAACCTGTTGAGGCACGCCGTTGACCGGTTGCATGTGAACGACTACTCGGAAGGCTAAGTGTGGCCTTGACGTTCGAGGCCAATTTCCGAGGCACGAACTCTCGAAAAGTCCAAGTCTTTGGCCAAGAAGCCAAATCGAAGGGTCGAGAAAAGTGTGTACCGGAGGTTTTTCTCAGGCCTTGACCACGACGCAGTAACGCAGTAGCAAACGCAGTACTGCATTTCGGCAAACGCACCGGACGAAGTATTTCGGTTTTGGCGCGACTTTGAGTGTCGACTGTGGCTGTTGTGTTGTTTACCGGCTAACACAAGGTCGAAAGGAGACATGGAGAAAGCCCTTCTGGTCCTAAGGCGTCATCCATACGGCCAGAGCAAGTCACCTGCGTGACGACGAACAATTTCAAAGAGGTAGCAACACATCCGTTTGACCTATTTTGCCGCCGAAAAACAATAACAAGTCCCTCAACTAGACGGGCGACGGGGACGGGGGGCGGCAGCTGTATTCGCACTGCATACACCACGAAACGAGACCGGCCTGTTAAAAAACCACGAGCTTTACTTTCTTGGCCTTAAGGCCTCGATCTCCGACGAGGCCGACGCCACACTTCTCCTTTTTGGGCCATTAAAAGTTCGAGGTCGAGGCTTGGCCTGCGCACTTTCGTGGCAACCACACTTTTACTCCATTAGCCACCGCACAACCGTTGGTCGTGTGTCTTTTCTGAGTTGGTTGGCTCTCTCTACTAAATTAACAAATAATGTTGCAAGTGATAGTGATAATTAGGATTGTTTGTAGAAAAATACACCCCCAAGAAATAAACCCCAATATCGGTGTAACAGTCTTATTCACTCTTTACCTAAATTTGAAGACAATCTGTCCGATATACCGCGTATGTAAAATCGTATGTAAGTGTCTTTATAGGTAAGTCATACTAACGACAGATCTTGTCTTCAATTATCCATGTTAACTATAATAATTACTCCGTCCCGGTATGTTAGTTTCTACTTACTTCAATATGACAAGATCTCCTGTTAATGCCGATTTTCTAAGCAAAAAGTACATGACATGTACAACCAATAAAACGAAGGGTACAAAGACGAAAAACGTGAGGATACCTTTCTTTTTGAGGTTCTTTGTTTATGTTAACACACTCCACTACACAAAAATCCAACATAGGAAGAAGTGCGTCACTACAGGAACCATTTGACGTACGTTTAACTAGTGTAAAATTAATCCGATGAATTGCCGATTAAACGTATAGTTACAACTACTAACAACTACTGCAATAACTCTAGTGGTGAAAATGACATTAAGTGAAATTACTAGAGGGAATTCATGTCATGTAATCCGCTGACATACGGTACTTTTAACGGAAACGATTGGAACTCGGCATTGATAGGTAATCGATCATCGATGAACAATTGAATAAACCAATAATAGAAAATCGATAATCGACAATTTGAGCTCCCGTCCGACCGTCAAATCAGGAACATAGTAGTGGTGGGGGTTTATTTTGATTGTTCGGTTCTTTTCGGCCGTATTGTACCATCAGTCCTCCGGCGGCACTCGATGACGTAGTATCTTTGAAATATTGGCTTGGAAGCCAGTTTCCTCGCGATTGAGAAACGACCAGGGTTTTCTTCTTCTTCTTCATTTGTTGTTTATGGGCGGCTGGCAAACAGGTTTTAGACTCCTGGATTATATATAGTGTAGTGGACACTGCCCTGAATGACAGACTTTTTTCCCACTTGTAAAAAAAAGGCGTATTTGTCACTGAATGCACGTGGCGTCCGAACCGTGACGGTACGGGACGAATACGGATACCGTTACACCCTTATCTGCAACCAGAACAGTGGTTAATTGTGCTGTGTAGTCTTCCGGGCTACCATTCTATTAAATCTGCGTCGAGTGAATTAAAAAATGACGGATGCTATTGATGGTAGCTTGGCTATTTATAAGGTTGTAGGTTGAGCTAGCTACAATTTTCTCTGACAATGCAAATATGGCATTAGCTTTCTAACCCTATACGAAAACTTTGCTAAAGGGTCTTCTGTGGCTTTAGCAAAGCTTTGTCAACGCTGATAAATATAGCTGATTATGACCCAATGATTTAATCAGGGTAACCTTAATTTTGGGTTAAACACTAAAATGATACAGTATAACAGAAAGTCTGTGTTTCAATATGGAGGTAGACTTTCAAAGTTGATAATTGATATAGGTATTTACTAAGCGCTGTATCTTGAACTGTGCTGATTTTATTTGATCGATCAGTATTTAAAGTGTCTCTTGCAAGCAGCCCAAGTTTCCCATAGTGCAACATTGACCTTGTGAATGATGTTAGTTCTGTCGGTGTAAACATCGACAATTAAACTGCGGTCAGTTTCAACAGTAGTAATAGCAGTAACAGTAGCAGAAGTGCTTTTAGTTCTAGTGGCAATATCAATTTCAACCTTCCCAGTACTGACAGGGGAGGGAGGGAGTGTGGGGGTGGGTGAGATATTGAGTGAGTGTTTGAGGCGAGGGGATAGGTGAGTACTGTAGGTGTGTAAGCAGGTTTTAGATATAGAAATATTTTGGATGTTATAAGTGTCTGCATAGCAGGTAATATCGGGCCTGAACTGTATAGCTGCCTCAGCTGAAATCATGTTGCATGGAAAGTCAATAGCGCTTGGCGTGAAACAGAAAGTAAAAATAAATACTGACACCGGGAGTCACCCGGATTTACTCACGTCTGTGTGCATACTTTACATTTTTCCCAGGTACTTTTTAAATGTCTACAAAATGATAACCTGCTATGTTTTGGCACATGCTCATCTCCATTCTACACCTGTATTTAAAACCCAACAGTGAACTCTCCATCAGATTATGTAATGGGCTGTTAGTGCCCTGAAAAACATTTTATTTGGGGATTAGACAAGGTGTAAATAAAGCTTTGATATAACTATTCACTGTTAACTAACATAACAGGGTGTCCGCGGGGTCTTAAAAAGTATTAAAAGTTGATAAATCAATTTAGCGAAATTTAAGGCTATTAAAAAAAAAGATTAAACTGCATTTTCCAAGGTATTACATTTTGTAGCTTGTTTTCAATAAGTATATACATTGTCCAAAGAGGTTGCATTCTACAGTCTGCCTGAATATATTCATTGCGTAGGTGTGTAGTGTGATTCTGTGTAGTTTATTTATGGCATCCCGTTGGGTTTGACGTCATCTGAACAGGAAGTCGCACGCTCATTGCTTGATGGCGCGAAGGTCCGTTTACGCCGGTTGTTAAAACACATCGTTATGGGGAAATGCAAGTTTGCGTCCAAATGGTTGGAAGATAAGGAGGAAGGACAATCAATACCGTATATCGTAAATGTGAGGTAGAGTGTGTCACCAATGTATCCGGTTAAAACTCCAAGTGTCGATGAGGTCTTAAAATGTATGGAAAGGGTCTGAAAAAAGGTCTTAGAAGGAATTACATTTGACTTCAGGATTCCTGCATATACCCTGCATAAACACACCGAAGATGCTTTTAGTTTTTACGCGCCACACATCTGGAATAAACTTCCAGAAAACCTGAGGTCCTCACCAACCCTAAGTTATTTTAAGTTGAGGTTAAAAATAATGATTTCACTGCTGCTTAACCAGAAGTCATCTAACTTGTTTCATCATTACACGTCTTGCAGCATCATCTGTATTTACAATGTTGATTTTAAACGTCTTTGTATCTCTTTTATGAATGGTCTTTATGAATCTGTTTTTCCTTTGTGTTTATTTAAAGTGTTTATTTTCTTTAGTTTTCTCTCTTAACTATTGTGTGTTAATGTTGATGTAAAGAACTTTGAATTGCCTGTGTCTATATAAACAAACTAACCTTAACCTTAATTATACGGAAATACAATCGTCACTACAGATAGGGATAGTAATGTGCAAAAGGTCAATAATATTCCAATGCATTACTAACATGGAATATGGGTGGGTGTACAGGTGTGTATGTATGCATGTATGTATATATCTTTTATATGTTTTTTAATTCGGGATTGTGAGAAACAGCATTTCAATCTCCCTGTCGGTATCACACAAACAGAAACATTCACAATAAAGTAGACTTAATTCGTCATTTTTAAGGCCTCGATCAGCATCCATAATCCTTTTTTATTTACATTTGTATTATTTTAAAAATACAAATATTCTTTAACAAAAAGATAATATATATTTATTTTTTAATCGGTTTTTATAGTATTTTTTTCATGTATAATATTATCTTATGACAGTTCTTAAACAACCTCTGTACATGTGAATGCACATTAAGCAGGTCATCATCAGTGTCAAAAATGTAAAATCTATTATTTTGGTACTCTCATGGCTTTTGGCAGATGCACTGGTGAGTAAAGTGCATGTTACACTGACAGTGATTATGATTATGATCATGTTTTCTGTGACCTCGGTCACTAGCACAGAGCATTTCAAAGAAAATGGGTCGCCTGAAAAAAAGAAAGAAAGAAATCTGCTGGCCTCAGTAACGCTTCTTCTCATCACCTCGAAGGCTCACACACATCAACGCTGTGGGAGAGACTCTCGTCTGGCTGAACTCTTGCACTACATAATGTTATGAAACCCAGCTAAAAGAAGAAGAGAAGGAAACCTAAAAAGACAAGCTACAGAAGAAGGCTGTGTGTATCATTGCTTTTCTGTTCATCATAAATAACCTTATTTTCTGCCCTGACCCCTTCATGCCTTTTATAATAGGTTCAAAACCAAAACAGTGCATATCCAAACTATATTAATGACTGCCTTGATTATTATTATTTGGTATGGATAGTGTCAATGAGACGTATTCTGCTTTATATTACAAGAACATGATCGTTTGTGCAAGTATATTATTATTTGTTTATCTCTATATATAAAGTATTTCTTAGGGTGTGGTACTAACCTGAAATGGCAAGAAACACACCCAAACATACATACAACATTTAACAAAAGTAAACATAGAAAATCCTTTTTGAATCATATTTTCAGTGTTAAAAAATGTTGCATAAATTAAGTGTAGAATTATATTTAAAAATAAAAGAAACATTTACATTTATTGGGATTATTTTATAAAAGCAGCTAATTTCTTTTTTTTTAACTTTATGAGTACATTATATATACATTTTAATAACGCAGGATAACTTTTTCATAATTATATAATAATAAAACTTTTTTATTATATAGTTATATTGTATAGAGTTATGAATGAAAAATAGGGTATATCTGTATTATTACATCTCAATTTAAAAACAGTACAGATTTGGAGAAGTTATAATATGATGTCAAAAATAGTCAACAAATACAAAATGTAAAAAAGTGGTGCCATTGGTGAAACCCCTTTAGGAAAATGTGCCGTTTTGTATGTAAACACTGACCTACATCTCAACATTCCTTTTTTTATGTTTTTCCCATTATTGGACAAACTCTGGCACATTATTCTCAATGATTAAAGATTATTTTCCTAAAGGTTTGTAGCAATAAACCTGAGCAGCCTCCTCAGAGAGGACACATGTCAGCAGCAGCGCTTCACCACTGGTCAGAGATCTAAATTGGAGTAATGGAGCCTCATGCCAGACAATAATAATGTGAGTTAAGTCCTTTAGGGCAAGGAGCTGCAGAGGTAGCCAAACAAAAGATAATCAATATCATATGGTGTGTCGCCTGGAGTCTAGACCAGCCTCTCCCCGCATCCTCATCACATGCCTCTGAGCGTTTGTCTACGCCAGATTCAATGTCAGACACAATGTCAAACAGGAAGTGCGTCCGGGGCGGCGTGTTAATTACAACAGCATCACACCAATGAGCACAGCGCTTAAATTCAGCTTTCAAGGGAAGGTATGACTGTGGACACGTTTTTGAAACAAAACATGGTTCTGATGATGGTAAAGTTGGTTAAAAATAAATGTAAGAGTTTTGTGGAATAAGTCCATTTTGATTGAAATTATGACTGCAAATCATTTCCATTATTGACTAATCTCAGGATTATTTATTATTATTATTTCGTCTATAAAATGTCCGAAAATTATTTAAATAATCCCTGCGTCTCAAAGTCCAAGGTGATGATTTTAAATGTCTCGTTGTGTCTGTTGAAATTCCAAAGATATTGACTTTAACTTGAAATAAACACTTTTAAATTATTTGACTTGTTTTAGCTGTGTTTTGCTGATGGTTTATTCCCAGGTATTTATTTGAAGATAGTTTCTTATCCAAATGAGACCATCTGATTACACATTTAAAACATTATGTAAATGTATGTCTATGAAACAGAGAAAAACTGTATTTTAATCGATTTGATCAACTAAGTACATATGTATGTATGTATGAACGTGTACATACATACAAATGTGAGTCTAAAACTGTATTTGAAAGTCATTTGACAGCATTTTGGAATTTGTTTTGCATGTTAATGTTGGTTATCGAATAATCGACTAATCAACGGATTGCTGCAATTTAAACATCGATGCTACTAAATCCAAATAAACACAATTCTCTCTGCAAATAGTTCCTGCAGAAAATGGCCAATCATTTGAGTTTTTCTTTTACCTGTAAGAGTCAGTAAGTCAGAAAAAAGGATGTTATACAAGTGTTTTTTTCTTAGCAGCATTGGACACCCTATAGGGCAGGCTATGCATGAGTAGCAGCAGCAGTAACAAAGCTATTTGGGGAAACAATGCAAGGAGGCTTCAAATTGCAGGGTGTACAAGAGCAAGGCTAATACACACAGGCATACAGCCTAAACACAACATACACAAGCTTTAGGGACCTCTTCCTGCCCCCCCTTCCCCACTGACAGAGACTGCTGTGTGTCTGGATTAAAGGGCTACGTTAGGAGTGGATAGTTCTCTTCCTGTGTGACACGTAGCCGCTGTCACTGTTGAGATGGACCATGCAACACCAGCTCCCCACCTGACTTCCTGTTTGCCTTGTGTAAAGTCAGACAACATGGGATCGTTCACACAGAGTGACATGAGATATGATGATGAAATCCCACGATGTGACGATATACCGTCATGTTCTCTCGCTGAATCCCTGATGCAGTGTTGTTTGGCTCTGAGCATGCATGGCTGCTTTTCAATGAGCAGTAATGTGTGTACTCTATGCAAAAAAGGAGGGGGGGTTACCTTTCGAGTGTGTGTGTTTGCATGTGAGCACTTTTTCCAGTACAGCTGCAATGATTAAATGATTAGTTATCACAAATGTTTATCCCAGGGGACATGGGATACATTTAATGAATTGAAATACAGTTGAATTAACTCATTTATATAAGCGTTAGAAGTTAAAGTAATAATGTGCCACAAAAAAAGGGGAAAAGAACATAAATCTAATAAAAGACAACTTTTAAATAAATATAATTTAAAAAAGTTATATTAACATAAGAATTTAAAGTACAAACAAACTGTTGTTACACCTATTAAATTACACCATTCTTTTTTTATAAGCAAGCAACTATTGAAAAGAGTGGCTCACTTTATTCTGCTTTTTGAGGAGCGACATCGGTTAGATTGTTCACTTTTTTCGTGTGTGAGATTATAATGGATTGGATGTAAGCAATTAAATGATCTACATTATAACATTATTTGGATTAATATTCATTAATTGGGCATTGCAGTATTTTAAGAGAACATTTTTCAAAATGATCTTATTCCAGCGTCTTAAACAAGACATTTAAGAATGTAATCGATTGGGATTTTTCACCAATTTCTGACATTTAATAAACCAAGCAACTCATTAAGAAGAACATCAACAGATTCATTGATTAAATATCGCTAGTTGCAGCCCTAATGTATAGCTATACCATTAATGTGCATTTTTGCATGTGTGCACTTTTGCTCCTTTACTGCAGTCAGCTTGTGCACTTTTTTTCGTGTGTCATGCTCTTTTTATGCAGAGAATGTGTATTATACCTTGCATTTGGCTGCTCCTGCATGTATGTGTGATCAGGGCTAGTGAGTGTGTGTGTGTGTGTGCGTGTGTGTGTGTGTGTGTGTGTGTGTGTGTGTGTGTGTGTGTGTGTGTGTGTGTGTGTGTGTGTGTGTGTGTGTTTGTGAGAGTGATAATTCTGCTGAGAGGCAGGCAGACAGTAGGGGAGGGTGGGAGGAGGACTGAAGACAATGTGAGCGCTGCAGTATGATCCTGTATCCATCAGGCTGCCTCGTGCAGTCACTGCCACTTCAAATGCAAGCACCTACACACACACACACACACACACACACACACACACACACACACACACACACACACACACACACACACACACACACACACACACACAGGAAATGGCCTCAATCACTGTAGCACACAGTCCACAGTTTCTCATTCCAGATGGGATTATGATGTTATTACTGCGCGATTACACCACGTAACTACATTAGCAACAGAACACAACCTGGGACTTCTCAATCAGTCACCTTCCCTTTTATAACAAGAGGACTTTTCAACAGCCCCACACACACACACACACACACACACACACACACACACACACACACACACACACACACACACACACACACACACACACACACACACACCCCTTCATCCTCTCTGCTGCTGCTGAAATAGCCGTCATAAGCATATTTTAACTATATTTCCCCTGCCTTTTTTGTGTCTCTGATTTCATGTTGCGACACAACAAGACCTGTGTTGTGTCGGGAGCCAGCTGCAGATGGATGTTGCTGGGCCCAGCTGAGAGCAGCGTCGCTAAAATAGCATGAATGATTACCGGTGTGGGTGGATCCCGCCTCACTTCCCCTCCCCACCCAATGGAATTTGACAAGATGTAAAAGGAAAGGTGGTTAAAAGAGTAGAAGAAGAGGGCGGCAATATGAGAGCAAATGTAAAAGAGCAGAGGAGGGGAAGGTAGTGAAACCAGGAAATAGCGAGATCCAAAAGCTGTTTCAGATTGAGTAATCAAGATAGAGAGCGAGGGAGATGCACTTTCCCCGATGATAGAGAAAAAGAACATTCTCTATCATCTGGGAAACCTTTGTGCAAAAAGCTGCCAGCATATCACCTAGTGATGAGGAGAAAATGTGGATAAAATTGAATTGGGAAAGGTGTGGTATGAGGGTGTCATCTGTTTTATTCAAAAGAGGTAACGTGATATCACATGAATATTTCACGCTGTATGGCAAGAGGTGGGCTTCCCTCTTTTTGCTGGGAGATGCTGTATTGGCTCATGGGCTGGTGAGGCAACCAAGCACACCAACACTCCCCCCCCCCAACCCCTCTCCCTGAGGTATCTCCTTGAGGGTTCTCCTTGCACTCCTCCTATGCCAGCCGACAATTAGCATCCGGCCGCTAATGCACTACGAGCTAATTGAGCACAAGGGGGCTGGAGGTGTCAGTCACCGGAGAGGGTTCTGCTGATATCCTATAGTGCTGGTCCCATTTTAAGACAGGATCAACTTGACATAGTGAGTCACACAAGTACAGTCAAAGAGAGAGTGTACACCCCTTGAAAGAAAGGAAAAATGTTACATTTAAAGGTAATAAAGGTATTCTGATTCTGATTCTCCTTTACCGTGTTTTTATGAGGGTGAAACTAGGAAATAAAACAGGTATTGCATTGCTTTATGTGTGTGGTGAGTTACTACAGGAAAACATGTTTTTCATGCATAGGTTTTTTCGATTTGTGGCATGTCTTCTTCAGACTAGTGGAAAGAAAAATAAATGTGTTTATTTAATTTTTGCCTTTGTTGATTTCTCCTAAATTCACCAAAAACTGGGGGGAGAGAAATTCCCTCTGAGGAACTTTGGATTTATGTTAGGCTTTGCAGACCATTAACATGCACACAAACCTGCAGCAACAGGTACAATCCCAAAAAGCACAATAGAGCTTCTTTAATGTTAGTAAGGATGTGCGGAATTTGTATTTGATATCTATATTTAACATTTTTACACATGTAATATCTTTATTATTTTTAAGCACTAGAGCTCAAATAAATGTATATATGTGCAGTATTTAGACCTAATTAATGTTCCTTGCTTTATTAAATACACCTCAACCTGTAGTCATTAACAAGAAATCTACAAATGTGTCAAACAATGCACATCATTGCGCTGTTGTGCATCGTGGATTGCTTTTATAAGAGCAGCCCCGAGGTGTGTGCTTGTGCCTGACATGCATGCACGCACAAGCAGCTATTCATGCAAAACTCAGCACGATACATGCACGTATTGTTGTATGCATTTCCCCTGCCGGTAGAGAGGGAAATATCCCCCCCCCCCACCTCCCTCTACCACCACCTTTTATGTTTTTTGAAGGTGAAAGTTCACCATTTTAAAATGCTGAGTATGGGTGACCTGCACACTGAAGGGGCGTTGAACAGAAAGAGAGGAAGAGATTGAGAGGACACCTTGGTGTGTGTGTTTGGCCTGACATTCCCTCTGACTTGGGAGAGGGAGGCTGTTAAAGACTGCTCTCTTATAACAGGAAGTATCTGAACAGTGACTCACACACTACAAGGAGAGAGCGGCTCTGTTCATTGTGTTGTATCCCTAATGTGCTGTGCGTTTGTTGTCATTAGGGTGTGAGGAGACTTTTTGTTTTCCATGCATATAATAATGAACGTCAGTGGCCAGTGGGTGACGGTGTCTATGTGTGTGTTTCCATGGGAGTGTCACATTTTTAAAGCATGGAATGTTGTATTTTAGCAGCCGTTTTAAACATATATCTTAGTGTGTGTGTGTGTGTGTGTGTGTGTGTGTGTGTGTGTGTGCGTGCGGGGTGTGTGCGGATCACATTTCAAGAATGCAGTGCTGCATTTGAGTAGTGTGTAGCCTATGTGTGTGTGCTTGAGGGGCTATCAGTGTGTTTTAATATATTGTGTGTACAGCTGAGCAGATCATCTTGAAGGATGTAAAGCTGTACTAAACATTGTGTGTGTGTGTGTGTGTGTGTGTGTGTGTGTGTGTGTGTGTGTGTGTGTGTGTGTGTGTGTGTGTGTGTGTGTTTGTGTGCTTGTGTATAATCGTTATGTTTTCAGGAAGTAGCGATGCATTTTAGCGCTCATGACACTCATTGTCCAGCGTGTCAGTGTGTGTATTTCTGTATTCAAATGCTCAGGGTGCCCCCATGGCGCTCCAGGGGCTGCATGTATAAGCTCTGCCGTAACAATTCAAGGGCTCTTGGCTGATAAAATGTCTGTGTGTCTTAACTCGCTGCTACATCACCAGTCAGCAACATGGCCTCACTCTCACTGCATGCTGAGTAAACAAGCCTGACCTCTGCACAACACTGGCAACAACAGTGACAATCATTACGCATGACTTGGGTTTACAATAAGCTGGAGTTCATTTTAACAGCGGTGTTTTACAAGAGATCTATGTAGTGTCATGCATTTAATGCCTGGAACACATGTGAAATCTGGGGGGATAACATTAGATGTGGAAGTAGACGCCGTGATGTCACACATGTGGAGTTCAGACAGACAAAAGCTTGAAATGCTCTCACGTATGCAATGATGTTGTGTATGTTTAGTGTTTTAATTTTGAATGGGAGATAGCGAGACAGTGGCAGACATAATTGCATTATGAATGCGAGGCTTATAGAGTGGCGCAGGAGTGAGTCTTAAAACCTGGGAATTAGTTTGCATTTTACCCGGTTGGTTCCCTCTTCTTGATCTCAAATGTTTTTTAAACGTGTTATAAGATCTGTGGTTAATATATAAGTTTAAGAGATTTTCACGTTTTATTCCACAACATAAAATGCGTCAGTGAAGACCCCACTCGTGAACGTCAGAAGTTACTTTGTTTCACAAATACGGCGTGTGTGACTAAATGAGACTAAACATTATCACGCTAACATTAGCCGTCTTTAGCTTAGCTGTGATGTTGTTTATAGCCTAACCTTAGCTTTTTACTTCTGCCGATTACATTTATACTTAAAAAATCTTTACATTTGTGTTAATTTGTGGAGATATCCTGTTGAACTACGTATAATTATCATCGACATGTGGTTGCCCAAAAAAAATTGTTTGTAATACTCCAACAATCCAATAGAAAGATCCCACTCCATTTTTTTGAGGGAGCCCTTGCGTTGCTAACTTCCGGGTCCACCCATAACATGTCCTCACTGCACCACTCGATGAGAACCAATGTAAATGCCAATCCTGTTATTATTCAACAGCCATTCCATTTATTAATTGATGATGTTGAAGCAAAAATGTTATGTATTTCACAGCAAAATGCAAGATAGAAATGAGTGCAGCAGTAATGTTTATACATCACACATCATATTGAACTGAAACGGAACATTTCACAGATAACTTTATATCTTAAGTTAGCATTTTGCTTTTACTGGTATACATTTCTACGTTTTTAAAATGCCACACTTTCACTTGTAGGAAGTATGATCACAGTACATTTGTACTTTTACTGACGTAAATGATCTGAACACTTCTTCACCCTCTCCCAGTGACGAAACACTGACATTAATCCATAACTATGTAACAAATGACCAGATGTATTGGCAGAGTAACCACAGACCAAACATGTGTACACCTTTGGGGTTTCACATTTATCTTTCCATGCCTTTCTAGATTTTCCAGTCCTGCAAGGGAGTTACTTTAACCCTTTTATGGCTGGCATTCAGCTTGTGGGTCCTAATTAATACAAAAATACCAGCTCAATTCTTTTTGTATAGCTTATTTTGGGAGTGAATCCATTTTAGAGCAGTTAGCAGCAACCCAATGTGTCCTAACACTTGTAGAAATTGTTATCATGTCATTGAATTTTGAGTTGAGTTGTTGCTGTTATTTTGTTTGTCATTGTTAAAAGTGTGTGTGTGGAACAGGATTTAGAACCTGCTTGGCTGCAAATAAAGTAGTCAGGCTATAGTCATGCATTCCAGCTGTATTAGAAAAGCAAGGGACACTCTGACAAGAAGAGGTGGTAACAATGTAGCATGCATGTTTGACTACCATTTAATTTATTTCAGCTATTTCCCATATAAAACACTCATCAGTACCTGTGACAGGACAAAATGAGACAACACGCTGGGAGAATATGTAACAATTAATACATGTTGGGGGAAAAGAGAGTGGGTTTGTCCATCAACTAGTGAAGAGAGTGAAGGCTCCAATAACATATCTTGTTTCAACCTAAAAAATACACACTTTGTCTATGTGCGTCTGTAGATTTCTCCTAAATTCAACTGAAGTTTGCATTAGAAAATGTCTCATTTACATATTTAAACATTATATTTCAGAGAAGTTGTTATAAAAAAAAAATGGTCTTATTGTAAACAACCACATGAGATGTTTCCCATACTGTGAGCCAATGATTTCCACTTTAGAAATTATATAAAAATATTTCTATCTATATTCTGAGTGGCTTGGGGGGTTGTCGACCTTATTTAGATAACATTGTATCCATAAAAACACACCAATGTTATAACGTTTCATAAACACTAATGTTTCTCTATTTAAATTAGCTTTTGTGTTGCAATAGGGTGGAGAAAGGAGACTAAATGTTCAGCTCTATATAATAACACTGTGACCAAGAGTACATTAACATTGACTTTCATCATTGAATCCCCTCACTTTTTTCCTTGACATCGTTTCAAATGTAACCATAACTCTAAATAAGTCGTCACAGTGGACATTCTCGATGTCTTTTCGCACTTTGTGAGACTCCCATGCAGTATCAACAACTTTTCGCTGATGAGACAATAGCAGATAGTTCCATTTAATGCGGGAGAATCCATTCAGCCGAGGAAAAGGGGTGTCCGGAAATGAAGGAAAATAACTCACGACGGGAACTAGCTTATATTAGTGTAGATGTATTTACTCTGATTCAAATCACTTATATAACTATCTATGTTCATAATCAACACGAAATATATCGGCAATATAACGAAAATCACCGGTAAGGATACCATCCACCCCCACGGGACAAAGTGGACTCGCCCTACTCAATCATGCACTTCAGCATACACAGCAAAGAGCATGCTTTCACCTTTAGGATTGTCTCTGCTTCTTGAAGTCACCCTGGATTATTCTTTTGGATAAAGCAGGTACGCACATCTATTTTCTCTCTTTATATTCGCATACAGACTCAACCGGAACACCCCGTGTATTCTGAATGGACTGTAGGTGGGGGCGATAGTCCGATCTTGATGTATAAATAGGTTTCATGCAGACAAGGGTGTAGTGGTTGATTAAGGACAAATCTGTTATCACGTCCTGTCGGCGATCATATCAACCAGAGCCAGAAGTGTGTAAAGGTAAACATTTGTAATGTCCATGTTTCATCATAGCAGTTTAAGTATTTAAATGCGAGTCACACCATACTTCATCAAGCTTTAAAAAACTGCCTTAAGTCCGTTTTTAGAATAAGAACATGTAAGAATAACGTGAGAAAAGCTGCAGTCATGTCCTCTCTGAGGTTAAACAAACTTTCCACAAGCTTATCTCCTCCTTGAGGATCTATTGTATTTTTTTATTTTTTGGAAAACCCACTCAATCACCGCATTCACACAGATTTGTGGTGACAATACGAGTGCGAGTCAAAATTAAAAGAGAAACGAAAAGATCAGAGTAGAAAACATCCAAGAGATGGATAAACAGTCCCTCTTTTTTTAAAAGAATGTTTCATACACACGGAGGCAGGGTAGAGGTGGACGGTAGGGAGGGGGATATCCATATTAGGAGGACGTGTCCTACATAATAGACATGGCACACAACTGCCACTGAGCAAGGCACAGGTGCCAGCAGCAGCCAGCCGGAACTTCTCTCTTCAATGTCAAAGATATGAGGATCTGAAACCACTGGAACATTTATATGTGTGTGTGCACGCGCGTGTAGGTGCGCATTTTTCTCTTCCTTTCAATCCCTGTGCCGATTCGAGCTCAAACAGCTAATCTGCATGCGGTGTGTGTGTTTGGAAAGGGGGGGGGNGACGTTTTCTCTTTAACTCCACTATCAGACGTGTTGCCTTTACGTGCAGGTGACTGGAACGAAATGTGTGTGTGTGTGTGTGTGTGTGTGTGTGTGTGTGTGTGTGTGTGTGTGTGTGTGTGTGTGTGTGTGTGTGTGTGTGTGTGTGTGTGTGTGTGTCAAAGTAGGCTAGCGCGATCGCAGGCTGTGTGTGGCACCAACACGTCTTTTTGCGCACAGGATATACATTGCGCATGTATGGTGGCAGGACTGCTCAGGGGTATGGGCCGGGGCAATTGTTCTTCTGGACACTTTAAACCCACACACACATCAACAAAGCAGCTGATCCTGCTGATAGAACGCAATGGAGACGAAACACATACACACACTGTTAAAATGTGAGATGTGTGTGCACAGGTTCAGTGACAAGGACAAACTTTTCTGCTTCTCCTTTCTTGATCCTGTCCACACACACACACACACACACACACACACACACACACACACACACACACACACACACACACACACACACACACACACACACACACACACACACACGCACGCACGCACGCACACACACACATTTTCCATTTGTGGTGGTGCATTCATGGACGGCTATAAACTCCGGCACTTCCACGATTGAATCGCACGAGCAGACATACTGTGACATGTTAGATGATCACATGAGTTTCGTCATAAGACCCTATTTGAGCCTACCTAGTGCACGTTGTGAGGGAATTATGGGAAACTAGTGATTGTCAATCAATGTCATTGTGGATTAACTCAGATTTCTCTAAGAAAACATGCAGTAGCCTATATAGGCTAGTTTCAATTTAGGCAACCCTACTATTATATAATAATATTGACACACCCACATTATGTATTTAATGACACATAGGCTAGGCAAATCTGATGTGATTATAGCCTACTGTATGTTTATCGTTATTCCAGTTTTTTCATCATAATCACAGTTATCGTAAAACTTTTTCTATAGAGACTTCATCAATTCAACTACAAAAACAACTTAATGTTTATTTTCACTAACAATTACTTTGCCTACTATACATTTAATTCATGTAACAGAGTCGAAAGTTATATCTAAAAATCAATTGAAACGCTCTATGATAGGAAACAAATATAATGTTGGTCATTTTTGTAAATTAAACGAGATTAAAATAGCTGAGCTATCTTTTTTTCAATCGACTAATCTGAATCGCGACATTTCCCGACAACACCTGAAGGCAGCAGCAGTGAAACGACAAGAGACAGGAGAGAGAGACATCGTGAAACAGCGAGGGGGAAAGAGAGAGAGAGAAAGAGAGAAAGAGAGAAAGAGAGAAAGAGAGGAACCTGTACTGCTCTATAACACAAGGAGATAGGAATTCGCCAGAGATAATAATAATAATATTTCCACACGATTTTTTTTGCCGAGTTGAACTCCGGGTCGCTGTTGACAGGCGCCGCACCGGCACACACCGCGGCTCTCCTCTCTATCTCTGCCGGAGCTGGACTCTTTTATATATTTTAACAGAGCTGCACCGGTCCCTTTTTTGAGAGTGTTTGTCAGCGGTGTTTCTAACTGGTAAGGAAGTGACTGTATAATTATCATTGTTTGTTCTTTTGGAGGGTGCGTTCGTCGGGCTGCTGCTATGTAGTCCAATCTTTACCGACTCTTTGGGCTTTAACACAGTCATTTCCTTTAGGAGTGGACTGATTAAGAAACGGGGCAGCAAAAGTACATGTGTTACAATGGAGATAAGGGTATTTTTAAGGAATGTAACACTGATAACAGAGTGAAACCTTGCGAAAAAGATGATACTAAGGAAGGGTAGTAGGCTATATTAACATTAAGTTATTAAAGGGATATTGAGTGCGTTGTAACATGTCATAAAGTAGCATACGATACGAGCGATATGAACTTACTAACCAGCAGCAGGAGTCCCTAAGTGACAATTAAAGGTGATAATAGGAGCACAGAATTCATAAAGGTCAACATAAAAGCTATTAAAGATACCTATTAGTGGTGTCTTAAACTAAAGGACGGGATTGTCATAGTGATCCTCCCTCAGGGGCTGAGTGAAGTATCGGAGGAGATAGTTATGTAAAAGCAGTTTGCAGTGGAGTGAGATAGATAGAGAGAGAGAAAAGACAGTGCGCGCGTGCACGTACTTGCGCGCCCACGTGCGTCAAAAAACATGCTCACTTTCATGTTGTTTATAGTAAAGGAATACAGATAGAGGGGAACAAATGAAACGTAGGCTTATCTGGTGTTGTTGGAATTTTGACTTGGAATATTAGGCTTCTGTACACACAAACACACACACACACACACACACACACACACACACACACACACACACACACACAAACAAACACAATGATTTTCCTGGTGCCATCTGAGTTTTTCATGAACAATTCCAGTATTTTCTAGATTAATCGTTTGTTGTAGGAGTCGGAAAACTGTGAAAAATGTCCATCCCAGTTTCTCAAGTCAAAGCTGTTGTCTTTAAACTTCTTTTATCACACCAAAACCCACCAAAAATTAACAATGAGATGATATAGAAAAAGAGGAAATTACTTTTGGTCCATATTTAAATAGCTGAAAACGGCATTTTACTCAAGTTTTTAATGTACATTTACTTTAACGATTAATCAATAATCAAAACAAGTGGGGATTATTTTTCTGTTGACTAATGGCTGCTGCTGTACTTGTGCATAGTTATTGAGGGATTTTTAAAGTATGGGTTATGGTGATAATCTTCCAGTATCCAATAGTTATCTTTAAAAAAAAAAAGTGTGTGCATGGCATCAACAACTGTGAGCTTGCTGTACTTGATGGCTTTCCCCCCTCCGTTGATTTGGCCTTTCTTTGGAGTACTGTTTTTCTCTCTGGTTGTGTACAGTATTTTCTTCTGTGTAAGGTCAGATACAGAAAGACAGATAGGGAGGGAGGAAGGGGGGATAGGGAGGGAGGGAGGAAGAGACGGAGCGTTGTTTTGCAGACAGGATTACATTGTCTCCCCTATTTTACATTTCAGACATTATGTTAAGCAATTCTTCTCGACCCTGAACCCCAAACTGTGTGGTTATACTAGTGAACACACCACACAACAATAAATAATGTAACTTCCCCAAATGAACTGTAAGTGAATAAATTGCCCTTAAGAGTGCCACCTGTTCCCCCCACGCATAGAACCAGGAATACAGTTGAAGGTTGGTATGTAAATACATGCTTTTCTTTATTGATTTCTGGCAGACTTTAGGTCATGCTTGTTTTTCTGTTGAAGGAAGAGCCACAATATGGGAGTGTTCTTCTGATGTCACAAGTGTCCAAACAGTGTCATGTCTGAGGTCACTTGTTGAGCATGGTTAACCGAGGCAGAAGAGGAACATGACCTGTGTTTAAGTGCGACATATTGTCAGTAATGTGATTCATGTTGGAATAAGCTTCTACCAGTTTCTGCCAGAGCCTGGCGCAGATGCCTCACATTCACACACGGATCCGTCGAGAGCTCACACATGACTCGAGTGGACTCTTTTGTAATTGCTCTTTACATATAAATGCGCAATACATTGGGCTTCTGTCAATAGGAGTGTTTGTCTTTTGTAAGCTTGTGTGTGCTTACTTCTGCGTCCCGGCGCTTATCGTGATTAAACTTTCAACTCAACTGTTTATCTCCTTCAAAGACCTAATTTTTCGTTTTTTTTGCAAAGTTCACCACTCCTCCCCTCCCACACCTCCTACTTATGTTTTTGTCCTGTACATGTGGGGGTAAAATTAGCAATTTAATTTTCGTTATCGTCTCCCTTCAGAATGTGGAAGTGTTTTATTGGTGTGGTGAGAAACAATGAGGACAAGGCAGGGCTTTGTGGTGGCAGAAATGCATTTTTAACCCATGTGAATGAATGGCGCCTCACATTCCACAGCAGCAGGCCCTACACTGAATGGCAGCACTAACTCGGCTGTTTTCATTACTCATTACTGCCTTGTGCCTTTTCACCATGGACATAGTCATTTACCTTCACCAACTGAGAGGGGGGCGCAACACCATAAAGACTCTATCCTTTTTGTAGGTATAATGACACTGAGCTTGGCAAAACAGTTTTTCTACATTTTCAAAAGAAATCTTCTAATTGATAAGTAACTGGTTCTGTTGATTTTCTCCATACTCTGCTTTTAATATTAAATCTGCGTAATCCCAAAAAGATATTAACAATGGACTTTGTTTGACATGAAACATTTTGCTCAAAGTGACAAATCAAAGCAAATTATTACTCAACTTGCAATTCATCGCAACTCTACAGAGATGTATTGCCACTTATGTTTTGATGTTCTGGCTGGCAACTTTACACTTCTGATTCAAATGCTCTAACACTGTGGTCCACCTACTCAGAACTAAACATCAGAAAGAACAAGTTAGGAGGTAGAAAACAGTGTCGAATTGAGCAGTTAGAGAACCATATATTTCCCTTAGGAGATGGTGTAGACCAAAACAGAGCGAAAAGACGTGGTTTTTCCAATAAGTGAAAAATAATGCATAATATGTATCCGCCTGTTTTTCCTTCCACCAAGTTTCATTACAACACGGCATTGACATACGAATAAATAGAAAAACATAGCATAACAGAGTTAATGAAAGCTCATGCTGCTTTTTATCTACCAGATGTATAAATGAGCCAAATATGATGACACGTCTGTCATATTGACTGATACTTTGTCACTGTAGCTTGTTTCTGCTGCCCCCAAGTGGCCAAATTATAATTTAAAGCAAAATCTGCAAATGCTAGAATCATCTTTATGCCATCCTAAATGCAAGGGATTATCACAACCAGATTTGCATTTACTCTTGTTCAGGTGTATCTCCCGGTTAGTATCTCTTGGTTTAAGTGTGTATATATCCTGTTTTAGCATTAGCACATCTCTGTGTGGTTCCCAGCACCTTGTGGAATTCACGTCTAGCAGAGTTCCAGAGCTAGCTTTGTGCAAATAGGTCTTTGGTTGAATCTTTTCAGTACTTTTTGAAGTGTAATTGCTACCCTGCTTTGACTTCTTCATTCCTGCTTTGACTTCTTCATTCCTGCCCCGACTGCTCATGTTGATGTTGTGTGGCTTTGAACAGACACTGAGTCAGTTCTGCTGAAGTTCCGATCTTCCTTACTATTGTATCAATCACGTCTTTTACGAAAGCAAGGATGTGCCTGCCTTCACAGGTTTTGATCACTGTCAGTGGCATATTACGGTTGGATTATGGAGAGGCTGTTCCTTATTTCTTTGGAAAATGAAACAGAAAATGAAAATACTACGATGTCTTGTGTCTGTTCTCTGGTGACGGCATTGATTCCCTGCTGCATGGTGGGGGTTTTTACTCTGAAAGGGCAATCTCTCTGCGTTAGCCTAGAAACACCAAGCTCCTGGATTAAATTATAAATGAGCCCTCCATGGGAAACACATTGCTTCCTGCCTCGGATAATCACAAACAATTTACATTTACTGCGACCATCATCCTAGACATTACCAGTATGTGGATATGTACGTCCATTATTATTTACCTAAACATTCTCGAACAGGTGGGTAGGTAATCCGTCTATTTGGGTCACACCTGCATCCGCCCCATCCATGAGGACCAATAAGATCAGAAGATCAAGTCTCTGCCATGCCAAGCAGCCCTGTCCAGCTAGTGAGTCCTGATAGCTGTCTAAATTAGGCCCAAGAAAATGATGTAGTAATCGGAGGATTAAGATAGGAGAGAGGTTAGAGTTGGTGTGGGGTTTAAGGCGGGTGGAGGCAGGGGGGATTAGGAAACAGGGACTTGTTATCCTTTGCCTATGGTGGTGAGGGTCCGGAGAAGCATCATAGCATGAAAACATGTTGAAACTTAAAAAAAAAAATGACATATTAAAACATTTTAGCCTGGCTCAAACTCTCAAATGATTGACAGCTGTGTCAGTTAACAGTCAAATGGCGGTTGATGCCGTCCTGTGAATTGCAAGCGCACGGCCAATCAGAAAATTCAGATCAGTGCCTCAAGCCCCAGCCCAAAGTTCACAAACCTCTAGAAAGAACTACTCCCCCAGACATAGGGAGGGGGGTTGAGAAAACAGTGGTCCCCATGGTCAAAGTGCCATGAGTTCCTTCAAAGGTTTCTAAGGAAAGTTCAAGTGTGTAAAGACATCTTGTGTTTGTGCATGACGTTTTCACCTTCATGTCACACAAGCAGGTGTGTTGCTTTGACAAACTGCACAGTCAAACTACTGCTAGTATTTGTACCAATAATGTAATCAGCTTTAGGAATGCAGGAACTAAATCAGGGGTGGCCCACAATGGACTGGTTGGATATCGAGCCCATTTATCAGAGCAACTGAGGACACTTGCAGGCAGCAGCTCGAGCCTGCAGTGATGCAAGCAGCTTAACAGCTCCTTGACAGTCAGTTAAATTGAAAAGGATGTGTGTTTTTTTTATTTACAGAAAGTAGAATGTCAAGAGTTTCAATGTTAGCCCGTTATACGGAACATGCTGCATTATCCATCACTGGCACTCATGTTGATTTTCCCTCTTACACATTATTGATGATCCAATGAAATAACAATCACAAGTACACAGAGCTGAGGCTGAATATGCCGGATTCATTAGCAGCTTTTGAGTGATCATAGTTAATAGATTTCTGCCTGCGTCTATGAACCCACGCTTGGCATTGTTGCTGTGATTGCTGCGGGATTAAAGAAGAGAAATAAGCTTAGCTGGGAGAAATAGCCCAGAGGACCACGTGGCTGTGATCGGGGATTGAGAGGAAGGGAGAAAGAGGGAGGGAGGGAGAGAGGAGGGGAGAGCTGCCGGGGGAAGGAACAGCACTCTTTGTCCAGCCCAGATGTCACCGTAGTAGACTGCCATTATCGATCCACTGCTTTACACACTCAGCACACACACACACGCACACACGCACGCACACACACAAATGCAGTGATACCCTAATTAGATAGCATTCAAATGGGAATTTAAAAACAAACCTGTCAATGGTGTAACATAAACCCCTTAAGGCATTGATTCACCTTTTATTTCAATACATGAATGTCTCAATATGCATAATTAACCAAAAAAACTAATACAACAAAACACTTTGATTGATGAACAATGAGTTGGACACATAATTAGCATATTTTTACATATTTCAGGGCTGTAACTAATGTCTTCGGAAATATTTTTGAATGAAAAACGATAGATTGATTGTCAAACTATTCTTTTTAGTTTAGTTTAGTAACTAATCATTTTTGAAATATATTTGACAGGTCTGCACGCAGACGTTTCCTTATCATTTGTAAAACCAGCCTTTCTTTCCTCTGCATTCTTTCAACCTCAGTCTATTTATCTCTCTGCAAGACTTCCTTTTGACAGGCCACTCGATGACAAAAACTCTGTATGTTTGGCAGGGGTGACGTCCGGGCCCAGTCGGGAGGGAACGTGGCACCCAAACTTAATCCAAACTCACAGCACCCCAGAGGGCATTAAGGGTGGGTGGGGGTTGGGTGAGCTGTTTCCCTAAGCAGAGAGGCTCCTCTTTAGCATTCACCATTCTGTTCCAGTTCATAAACACTCTAAACTGGAATGAAAAGGTTACTAAAAAGTGATGAAGTCTGATACAAAGTTTCGTATTATGTTTGTATGTGTGTTTAAAGCGATAGTAAGGTAAGTAAGGTGTTTCCCCAACTTCAACTTCATAAACATAATTACTCAAATGTTTCTCCGTGAAGTGGATGTATGACAGCAAAGAGCATTTAGTTAGAACTTCATTTTGGAAAACAACAGGACTTTTGGGAATACCCCTTTAAAGATATTTGCAATGTGTCATTTCACTTTAGTTTCACTTTGATGCAAATTATGTAACTGCTAACAACTCCACCCATTTATACAATCATTCACATTGTTGTCTGATCTCCCTCAAGGAGATACCGTTGTTGCTCCGTTTGAGTACGAAAACAACTTTAAACACGACACACTTAAAAACATTTTCCCTATCCACCTCAATGGCCCCAAATTCCCTACATTCTTAGCATCGTCTATTAGTCCGTAAAAGTCTTCCCTCTCTTTAGAGTCAGAGAGAATGTACACAGTGTGTTTAGTTAGAGCAGATTGAAGGCCAGTGATGTTGCATGTCTGACCAACTTAGGGAAACAAGCTGGAAAAGTCTCCAGGCTACTGCAGCTAATCATTCAGCCCACAGAGGAACTGATCGTTAGGCGCTGATGTCAGCCTAACCTTGCCGCGATGCTTTTTACTGAGTGTGTGTGTGGGGTGGGGGGTAGATGGATTGAAGTATGGAGTTAATCCTGTCAAAAACTGCTTTTCTGATCATAATGAAGGAAAAAAGACATGATTCCTTTTTTCCTGAGTTATGGGATAACAGCTAAACGCATCATACTCCAACCACGATTACGTTAAATGAGCAGGACTGTTGTACAACGCTCTCATTGACATGCCTGAAAGTCACTATTGTTACTTCCTGGGCAGACCCACTCATATGGAAATTCAGGGGGCAGTTTTAGTTCTCCTTTGCTGCAAGTTCTCAAAATGAGTCAAGCGAACATATCTGAGCCTTGTTAAAGACAATAGGAACAGCTAGAAAAGCCAGAAACTACACATTTAGACAATGCTTGAGGTAGGGTTAGGGTTAGGAGTATGACAGTCTTTCCCCCTTTGTTCTATGCTACTTTGTAATGGCAGGATGGACAGGCGTTAGGAAACAGGGTATAGGAAGTAATAGTGGAGCTCTGGCAGGGTCAAGCAGGCTTCGGGGTCACTGAGGACAGAGGTGAAGAGGAGGGGGGAGGGTCGCCCAAGGGCTAATGAGCTCACCGCAAATCCACATGTGGATCAGAGATACAGTTCAACTTCACACATGCATGCAAGGTGAACAAATGCAAGAGTCATCTAATGTGAGGGTTTCTACTCGGCAGGAATAAGAAGTACAAGCCTTTTCCATCATGTAGTTAAAGAGCCTGTGACACGATTTTCCCCCATCATCCAAACCCATCAATTTGAGTAAATATTGTCCCCTTGAAAACCGTTACTGAACTAATTTTGGATAGTTGTACTTTGATAACCATTAATCTGCCCTTCAATGTTGACCATTTCCTGGATCTTCTCGGGGATTCTTCAAGTCCCGCCAAATTATGGGTGACGTCAATGCGGGCACAGCGCTCCAGCTGCACCGTTCAGGATCCCAGCATCTGCATGTAAACGCACGATGGGGCATACAGCAGCAAGCTCAGACAGCGATGACAGTTTAATTTTGAACGTGTCTGAGAGCTCATATGAGGCTGAAGGATCGGTTTATTTTGTATCTGTTAGAAGTTTAGGAATTAGGTGCGTCAATATGGACGATCATACGGTCATGTAGCCAGTGGTGGACTGGGACTAAAAATCAGCCCGGGACTCTCGACCGGCCCACTTCGGTACCACTAGTAAATTGTCAACGGGGGGAGTGGGGGATGTGCTAGTGACTTATCCGACCGGCCCACTTCGGTACCGGCCCATCGGGATTCGTCCCGGCCCACGTAAACTGTCAACGGGGGGAGCCTCGCTGCGGGGAAACGGTGGACCTAGTGTCCCGATCGGAGTGGGAATAATAATAATAATAATAATAAT
>NW_011354720.1:109757-145334 GCF_000735185.1 Notothenia coriiceps
ACACTTGGTCACCCTACACACACAGTTCTGCCCCTCACACACACACGCTTCAAATCAAGTTGCATAAATGCTTGAGCTACGTTTTTATTATAATTACTGTGAAATCTGCCTATTATGTTTTCGTCATTATTACAACAAACACACACTTGCAACTGATAACACTGGCAATGATTTTAGATGTATTAGACTATTAAAAAAAGAAATCATGCTTCAAATAAGTGGGGGTACGGCGTACTGACTGCAACTACAAAAAGCTAAGGTTTGTTTTCTCATCAGGAAATGCAGACCGGCTCAAACAAAAGATTTTTAAATCATCATCCTCACGATCATTTAATGTATCATATGTTCGCCGAATTGACATGAAAGCACTAATAAATGAAGTTTCATCCACTTGAGTTTACAAAAATAATCGATTTGTTTTTATATCACATCCGACGGGAGGAAATTCAGCAGCTCTCACTACCGATTTTTAATCCTAATTTAATCATCATCTTCACCACGATCATTTATGTTTATGTTCGCCGAATTGACATGAAAGCACTGACAAATATGAATATACTGTAGTCAACTTCATTAAAACGTTATTAACGTGCCTAAACTCAGTAATTCACCATTTCTACGCATGACAACACACTTTGTCCGTGTTTGGCTCTCTCGCCGCACAGTGAAGCGTTCCCGCATTGACGTCACTTCCGGCTTCCCCCAAAACCTCAAAATGAGTCGAAGGAATTTTCCCGCGATGTTCGAAATTATTGATATTTATCGGAACGGAATCGCTTTTTCTTTTTTAAACTGACGGTTCGAGATTACTAGTAGCCCACTATTTCATTGCACAACAGTTGTTGGGTTCGTGTCACAGGCTCTTTAAGTTGTGCTATGACTGAGTGATATACATTACATTACGTTCTTTCAACAAGACCCTCGTTGTAGCCCTTGTTCTGTAAATGTTGGCAAATCAGACTGTAGAGACAATTTTGCAATTTTAACTAGATGGAATTCCAGTGACACAATGGGTGTTTTACATGGTAATGGAAAGTGCACCATTTGTATCAAAGTTGGTTGGTTCTAATGCATTGCAAATCTGTATGAATACATTTTGGAGCAGACACCAATCACAGGGTGGATTCACTGATTTTTGTTCACTTTCATTAACACTTTAAGACATTTGGCGGAGTCATTTAATTATTTCTAGTAGGTCATAACATGTTAAATGTTTTTCTGATTGTAGGCTGTCAGAGGAGGTTAAACACCCATGATATAAAAGTGGGATTGATGTGACTGTGGATGGTGTGCGGAGGGGGGAGATTACGCCACCGGGCCTGTAGAAAGCACCATAAAAACTGCAACAACAAAAGCTAACGACAGAAGCTAAAAAATGCAAAAATCAAATCAAATCCAGTCAATCCATCCGGCCCTTTTAACTCGGTCCGGGGTCTAATCATTTAATGATTTATTTAATTAGGACCTAATTCCTTCATATTTTGCATATGGTATGATTGTGAAACAGATATTAAATTGGATTTCATGTGTTTAAAATGCGTGAAAACTTCTTAAAACTAAATCAGAGTGTTGGTAATTGAGGCGTTTCTTTCGCTCCCATGCTTTGGATCAAAAATGGAATTCAATCACTGTATTTGGTGCGTATATAGCAATATAAGGCTGACTGACTGATTGCCTTGTTTTATCAGGTGTATTTACCCAGAAACACCAGATTTGTAACCTTGTCTGGATTTGCGTGATCTGCTGCTGTTTGCTACTACCTCAGCTCCCAGCTGCCTCTCTGTCTGTCTATTGCTCGGGGCCTTGCAGTCAACTACACAGGGAAGAAGAGACCAAAGACAGGGTGCTTTTTAGTCTCCCCCTACCACCTCCCCACCTTCCCCCCACCACCACCACAACACACACAGCCCCAGATCCACTAACAGCAAAACCACCACCACCTTTTTCCATTGGCTCTTGATGTTTAGTAAAGAATCCCCCAGCACACCCACACCCTCCCTTCAGCAATCCCCCTGGCCTCAGTGCCCTGTTCCCACATTGTATCCAGATGTGAGGAGGATAGTTGAGGGGAGGAAGGTAGGGCCCCCTGGTAGTGCCCCCGTTCCACCCCCAGCCCCCGTTCCACCATCCTGGCTAAACACATCCCAACACTGGAGGTGTTCCAGGAAGCTCCAAACTAATGATCTGTTACTATCTGCTATAGCAAATAGTAGATCCTACTATTCTATGTTTTATACCATATAGTACATATTTTTGAATTTGAAATGTGAAAACAAGAAGTTTAAAGATATCACAAATCGACGTGATAGACATTTTACAAACCAAACAACCAATATGTAGTTGTAGCTCTTTATGGTAACATACAGCATCATAACCTACTTTACCCTTTAACATGAGAAGAGATACAAATCTGTTGCTCCTGAGGCCAACAGGCCATGACCGTCTCATCCCCGGGCCGTAGAATTCTATTTAAAGAGCCACTAATCCCATCAGATTATACCTGACCAACTCTTTCAAATTACCCAATTAATCTGTTTTAACAATGGTCACAAAGCCCATCTCCCCCCTAAAAACAAAACCTGATAAATCCCAAAGAAAAAAACTGACCTATTTTAGCGGTCTTAATTACTAAGGCTGACACAAAAGGTGGGTGGGCTACAGCCTAAACTTGGTCGTGGCTAGTTTTGAACATGATTTATCTGGGTTTTTATGCCAGTAAATGCGTAACTGTGCACTAAAACATAAAGGGAGCTGCTGAATATGGGATGTATATTAGCCACACACTACAGATGCAGCACTGAAATGAAGTTATTTGAGGTTGTTGCCGGCTGCTGCACATATTGCGATATGACTTCTCTCAAGCAGTTGGTGTGCTTAGGTTTACAACCTGGACAGCATGCTCCACAGGCATCAATGTCCCAGATAGATCTGAGGCAGAGGTTTTTGCGCTGTACTTGTTTGTATTAGGAATCATTTTAAGGACTGTTACTGCCAACTCTTAAACTGAAGCTCCAGGGCGTCAAACACATTTTTATTATATCAATCTTTTAAGTATGTCCAAATAGCCAGTTTGTAAAAGCCCATTAATTAGCAACTCATGCCACACCATTATAATACATCAAGTTTGTTGACACATCCATGTCTATTATGTCTTATAAACATACTTATATTTCTTAATAGCACTCAATGACTCAATAACATATTATAAATCTTAAAACGTCACTTTCTGAAAGTGTATTATAATTCTCATAGTAAAAATACATTCTAATGATATAACACTATATCATGTATTACTATTATGCAGTATCATCACATGTCGCATTATAAGTATACTTCATTATGGATTTTTAAAATAGGTTGTATAAAAAGTATACATTTTTAAGTATTATGATAGATGACCCTATAAGTCATTTAAAAATGATGTATAATGATTATCGTTAAAACTAATTATGAATATTTACTTTTAACTAAAGTTACACATGATATAAGAAGATTCATTATTATTATTTCTATAAATCATGTTGGGCCTCATAGGAAGTTCTTGTTCTAAAAGTGTGGGCCCATTTCAAAATATCTCATTAAATCTGTGTGGTCTTCAATAATTCTGCGAGAAATATGTTGTCAATGAGGTTGCATTATACCAATGACATCAGATACATAACAGTTGGACCTGATTTGAAATAAAGGGCCATTGTCCTCTTTTTCTTCTTCTTTCGTGTAACGTTAGAGGTCCAACTCGGTGTTGTGTAGCCATGCCCGCATCTCTGGTCCTAGGTCGAAGAGGCTGGCTTCCGAGGGTGGTCTATAGGAAGCCAGCCTCTTCGAACTAGGACCAGAGGTCATAACATGTCCTCTTGTTGTAACAACCACTCTCTTGTGGATACTGCATGACACAAGCTGAGCTCATAATTGCTGCTGGATAGTATTTACAGTGAGGCTCCTTATCAAACCACATTTGTTTCAATTGCAATATGGATTGCTGTCACCATCTCTGTATGCTTTCTTTGTCAGCTAACCCTTTAAATTCATCCCCACGGCACTATTCCATTTGCTTATCTTAGATTCATACAAATACCTGCAGGTTAAGCAGGAGACTCACTCTCTTTGTGTCTCAGGAGTGAGCTGTCTCCATTTTTAGTAAACCCATCCTGCAGTGTTCTGGGTTCGACACATTTGTGTTGTGTAAAGCTGGTCCACTGGTGCGATGTGGAGAGAATGACAGTGTGCGTAATCCTCTGTCGCTTATTTGTCGTTTTCTTTCTCTCTTTTTTCCAACGGTGGTCGGTTGGCTGGCTTAATGGCTGTTTTGCTGCCTGGCTGATGCAGGTAACTCCCTGTTGGAAGAGTCTGATCTCTCCGGGGGAAAGCTACGCAAACATGACTGCTTGATGCAACATTTGCTTTCTCCTATATCAGTATCTCCTCTGAGTAAACATCTCAGCATTAGGGGAGTGTAGAGGGGAGCTTGTGTTGTGTGTATTTTGCACTATTTGTAAAAGGAGCAATAATCTCACCACAAATACTTGAAATCTGCTCTTTATTCTCATCAAAAGGAGACGTCTCTTATGTATGGTACTGCTAGCATTACTGCTAATCAGAGGTCAAAGAAGTACTCATTATTCCCCTAAGTTAAAGTATTCATTTTCAAAATACAGGAAGTACGTAAGACAGCCACATTTGTTTATGTTTCCTTCATTTACGCAAAAGGCCCTATGATTTATGATCTGCTTGTTTTTTGTATTCTAAACTAAAATACCAAAAGATGTTTCAGTATGATTTAGTTCCATTTGAATAGTTTTACCCACATTTTTAAGATTTTCTGAATATATTTGTCAAGCGCAACTTTTATGGCAAGGATAATCGTGGCTTTAACTTTTCATATTGTACACTACCTATTGCTGATACTGCTACGAAAACTGCTACTACTACAAAAGCCTAACGTTGGCTGGATTTCATAGCATTAACTATCACAATTTCCTGTTCCGAATGTGGATTTTTTAAAGAGAGCAGGCATTGCTGTGTCAGATATAACAAACTGCATTTCAAATCCAGGCACATATCTCCTGCCAGATACTCTGCCAGCAGTGTACACACTTTTCAGTTTGTCCTCAATATCAGGGTCAGTCCCAGAATGACCATCAGTGATTGATTATTGGTGCAGATATTAGCTAACGTGAGCCACTACTGCTGTGTACATGTTATAATAGCAAATACACCAACCTAAAACTATTTTACAAAAGTCTCCAAAAACATGCCATACATACACAGAGTTTTACAAACCCTGACTTGTCTCCTATGGAGGACAGTTTCCTTCATTTCAAGTAAAACCATAGAAAGTGGACGGGAGGATTTTATTTACTTGACAGCAATTTGTTACCATTAATATCCCAGTGACATTATGTAGCCAATTAGCAGACAGCTTGTCAGCCTGACATCCATGGCAGTGTGGCTGCTGCATGCTTCCAGATGTGGATCTGGTAAATTCACTACTGTCTAACAACACAGCAACCGGTGCAGATCGGCTTCTGCTGGCCAGTTTATTGCAAACAGGCGGAGGTGAGGAAGGCTGTTTATTTACCGACAAGATGCTGTGATCTGCTTTTCTCAGACCCACCTGCACCAGAAGGGAAAGTGAAGCAAAGGAACTGCTGATTCAGCTACCTAATGGAGATTTATTTTTACATTATTTTACAATTTGAAGGATTTATTTATTTTGAGCTATTATTCACCTATTAAGGTTTTTTTCTTGCATGCCTTTTCTTTCAAAAAACTGAAAATGTTTTTGATGAGTTGAAGTAATTGGGAACCATTAACATGATAACAACATTACATCACATGTTACTTGTTAGACGCTTTTATCCAAAGCGACAATCCCCACAGGAGCAATTTGGGGTGAAGTGTCTCAGGGACACAACAACATGGTGACTGCAGTGGGGTTTGAACCTGTGACCCCCTGATCCCAACACCAACGCACTCCAAAAACTATAACAAAACATCAGTTTGCAAACTCTCCCACGTCCTTCGCTCATGACACATGCATTTTCACAAAAATACTTCAAACGTGTATACGGAAAACAAAAAGTGCTAGTGTGAGACTGTCTATGCACAGGTGTTTTAATGGTCAGGCTTTACTTCAAATGCACGTTTGGGAAGTAGTAAGCCTACCACTGGACTAATGAGACTTATATTTTACTAGAAGAGCTGTGTGAGAGTCTGGAAAAGCACGTTTTGATATAGATTTGCTGTTGTTGAACATTTTAAATTAACACATTCTTAGTTTTTTGTGTATTTGATATACAAATGGTAATGTTGTGGGTTAAGCATTCCTCTAAAGTGTGTCATTTGTGGGAGTTTGTTGGTTGTTATGAGACAGCTGTTCTCTGCCATCAGTGACGTTAGGGCGACCGTTTTTTAAATGGCACTTTGGGGCGGATTAGGAGATTCAAACTGCCAACCTCGTAGTGGGACATTTCTTAGACTTTTACTGTTTTTAAAAACGGAAACATCTCTCAAAACAGAGGAAAAAGTCACATTTTCGTTTCCCACGCAGCCACCCACCCTTCCACAAACCCAAACCTGATGCACACACACATGATGTGCATATACACGTTTGCTGTGTTGATTGTGGGGTGGAATGTAACTGAACTAGCAGATTGTCTCAGTAGACTATTGGATAAATGTAGAGAGAGTGGATCCTGGCCAATTTCCTGTGCTGTGGTTACACTGCAGAGAATATCTGTCATAACGAGGCTTATGGGCAAGTGAGTGATTCAATCATGCTTCCTTTAAGAAAGTCTGAGTGACTAAACACCAGAAACAGATGATACACAGAAGGTCGCATTGGTTTTTCAACGTCTCAACAGACATTGGTGATCAATACTTCCCAAAAAAAGTCAAATGACTCCTTGCATGATGGGTATGTTCTGCATCCCACTGCCTCTGTGTCTCTCTTCTGTCTGCCTGGATCTCTCATATCCCTCTCAGTCAGCTCTTATTATCCCAATATATCTCCTGCCGTGCCTTTACATCACTATTTACCACTTATCCTCCCTCTGCTGCCCTCCCTCTCATTATATGCTCTGCCTTTTCTACTCTCCTTGACATGCTTCTTTCTCCATCTCTCTTCCTCTGCTGCCTTGTTTTCTTCCTCTGTATTAGTTTAGAGTTTTTTCCCTTCCACTGGGGTGGGTTAACAAGGCGGCATGATTTCATCAATGTGAATCAGTCAGCCTGATAAGACATGACCCAGATGGGATCTCCGGCTCTCTTTTCATGCAGCCATCCATCACAACCACGGTAGCCACATAAGCTCCGTCTCACGGTAATGCCTGTCAGCCCGCGTATGAAAGAAATGTGTCACGAAGCTTCAGTGTTCCCTTTAGAGAAACTCTGTGTCCTGACTAACACACTAACAACGTTTGCTATTCTCAGCTAGCAGCCCCGGTTCCTGTTTGGAGCTGAGTTTTCTCTTATTATTTTTGGCTATGAAATCGTGGGCAGATGTTTCCGCAAACAGACAAACTCCTAGAATATTCCTTAAGGGAATTCTGATGGTCAGTGATGAGTTTGAGATGACCCTAATTCAACTTTGTGGAATGTTATACTTCCAGATGCGTCTCTTTTATATTCCTATAATAATCCCATGGGAACGTAAATATGTCTCTTGGACATGATATTGGTTTTAAAGGCCCAGTTTTTGGGATTAAGTGGCATCGAGCAGGGAGTTATCAGATTGCATATTAAAGACAATGCCAGAGTACCTTGAGCCTGCATTATCTCTAATATCCAGCAGGCGGCGACTCCACAGGTTTGATTGCATAGAAGTCTATGAGAAAAGAACCCTACTCATTTTATATGTTTAACATGTCCCTGACCATTTTAAGACCTTATAGCTAGTATCAATTCCTCTTCAATACAGCATGCTGTTAATTTAACAAATGATGTTTCTATTAAGAGTAAAATACAGGGCAGGGGTATTCAACTAAAATTCAACAAGGTCCAGTTAGAGAAAATCTCCCCATGCAAAGGTCCGGAACATCAAAATGTCTAACTTGCTTTATGAATTAGTGTGATATATATTGAAGTAGCCTGTAGCTTTATCAACGGCTGCATGTAATCAACAACTGACTGCCAATCAAATAAAGAAAGCAGCCTACAATTCAAAAACAACAATATGTATTGTCAATTAACATTGAACAGAGATATACAGTATATACTGTGGATGTGTGNTCTGCTGAGTGCTTACAGGATGAGGGGATTTTATATGAATGAATCGTTTTTTTACCGATGCAAGGACGCTACGCAATCGATGCATCGCGAGTTCAACCCAAACTGTAGCCGATGTGCACTCTTTCAACCGGTGCACTCGCATATTGAACGTTTATGCCGGTGCACCGATGCGAATCTTAACATCTCTAGTGGTATGTGTAATGTTCCTCTCTGGCTGCATTTAAAAATAAAATAGAGAAAATAGCTTTTGAAAATGTGTGCATCTTAAAAGTGCTTAATTTTAGATAAATACAATAAAGTGTAGCAGCAGCTTGAGTTTCCCTTTTTCTTTATTAACCGTTTCACATCATGACTTAACAGTTTCAAATGATTATAGAACAATATCAGTCTTTACACATCATAACAATTGAACAGTTTTAAAGTCTCTCTTTCTTTCCCTCTTATATTGCATTCCCTCACTTGCTTTGTTTTGTTCAATGCGAGAATTGAGCTGGAGCTTGTCCTGCCAGGAGTTTAGATCTGGGCTGAAATGGTGTCAGGGCCATTCTCATACACACATGCAGGTGCTCATTGGTTAGCCTCAGTTAGCTCATTGGTTAGCCTGGGTTAGGTCATTGGTTAGCCTGGGTTAGCTCATTGGTTAGCCTCGGTTAGCTCATTGGTTATCCTCGGTTAGCTCATTGGTTAGCCTCGATTAGATCATTGGTTAGCCTCGGTTAGCTCATTGGTTAGCCTTGGTTAGCTCATTGGTTAGCCTCGGTTAGCTCATTGGTTAGCCTCGGTTAGCTCATTGGTTAGCCTCGGTTAGCCTGCCCTGGAACGATATCTAGTTTTAATTTTGATCCTGGTGGACTGATCATATTGGGCTCTGAGACTGCTTATTTTTTGTGACCTCAGTTCTGACTTGAGAGGGAATGTTTGGTCAAACACTTTGTGTTTTGTCTCATAGTGGCGTTTTGGCACTTTTAATGAGCGCCACGGTCTCTGAACAAATGAGACACACTGGTTCTGTGCTCCCAGTGGGCAGGATGAACATGAATGAGTCCACTCAGGGTTAAAAGCTCTGTTCTCACTGTCCACTTTCCTCTTCTTGGAGAGCGCCATGTGTAATTGTTTGTCTCTCCCTGTCTGCCGCTAACACGCCTGTTCACTCTCCTCTCCGTCTTCTCTCCCTGTATCGCTAATTATTCTCTTCACTCACCTTCCTCTCCGCTTCTCTCTGCCGCTCTCTCGTCTCTTCTTCTGTGTTTCGCCCCCTGTCGGCAGCGGTTAAAATAGAATCCCCCCGTCAAAATTGAAATCCCCTATTAATGTATTGATTATAGGTCCGGGTACGTATAGGTCGGCGTCTGGGTCCGAATCCGGACCGCGGTCCGCCTGTTGCCGACCCCTGCTTTAGGGCATGGCTACATTGTGATTGACAGGTTTTCTGGTTTGAATTGTATCCGTGTTTTTGTCTTTGAAAAGCCCTTTGCGTGTTGCAGTTCATGAAAAAGTGAATTGCAACATTTGTTGTTCCCTAAAGATGTCAGATGTGTGTTGAATTTAGCCCACCTGGCTTGATTACGGTAGTTGTATCCATGGATGTATAAACAGATCTGGATACAGCATTGGCGGGGGGTCTTGTTCATTCCCATAAAGGTCGCTCAGTGGCGCATGAAACCAGAATGGCCTGACTCTCGAGAGCAACCGTAAACGTATTTGGGCCCATAGAGACGAGCTCACTGGGAAAAAACTTGTTTGGGCTTTTAGCGCATTTTTCAGCTTTTAGACCCTAATGATTTAAAAAAGGTCTATACAAGTGTTTGTCCTGGGTAATTGATTTAGATTCAAACAATTCCATTGATTTACAGACATTTCTTTCCCAATGTAAGTCAGCTGGAGGAAGGATTTGTGGGCCCGATGATGTCAAGGACTGACACTCCAGTTATAATACCAGCGTTGGTTTTATGTCATTAATTACATATCTTAAAAGTTTCCCTTGGATACTTCTATGACAATCCTATAAGGATGTATAGTATCTATATGTTACCAAAATGTATAGTACTCAATCCAGTGTACTCTGAACAATAACACCTTTTCCAGGGGATTCAATTGGTTTTTACCCACAGGTTACTTTTTTTTCGAGTTGAGCTTTTTTAGAATGTGTGTTTTTTTGTTGTTGGCGTGCGTGTTTGTACTTTACAGCAGTGTGTGTGTGAACCACCTCACAGCAACTGCCTGTTGGAGCCCACACATTCTCTCTTTAGTAGAGCCATCAGGAGATTTCTGTGGAAACCCTCCCATCCTCACTGCCAGTGTGTGTGTGTGTGTGTGTGTGTGTGTGTGTGTGTGTGTGTGTGTGTGTGTGTGTGTGTGTGTGTGTGTGCAAGCGGTAAGGAAGAGGCAGAGGCAGATCTGTTGCCCTGTTATGTTCTCATATCTCTAACAGGATGTGTTCTTCAGTTTTTGCCTCGAGGTGAAGACAGGTTTTAAAGCAAGGCAAACAGCAAGTATCAAACCCAAGTAACCACTTAAATGAGCACCAAAAGAAAATGCAAACACACATACTATATTCATGCACAGAAAGAAGCTACCAGACTGCCAATGTAACACCTTATCATGGATTTGTGTTCCTAAAGCATACATTTGTGGTCAGTTAAGCTATTTGGGAATGAGTTGAGAGACACCAAAATCCTCTTTGGTTGACCAGTTAGTTCCCTTCTAACACATTTTGAATGCTGTGCAGAATAGCAGGTTACTTGTACGTAAAGAACTGCTAGTGTATCGTTACTCAAGCTAAATCTTGGATCTTAAAATGCAGGTCAAAGGGTCATCTTTGTTCAATTTGGTATTAGTGTTCATGGGGTTGAGAGTGCAGGAAGAAATGATGTATTTCATGCAAGGTCGATTAGCGACAGTTTGCGTTATTCTGCTACAGTAACATAACCAGTGTTTGGTAGACTTTGTCTTTTTGCGTCTGTAGATTTCTCAGAAATTCCCCCAATGTATGGCATTTGATGTTGCCACAATTTGTATATTTAAAATTAGGGATGCACCGAATATTCGGCCACCGAAAATTATCGGCCGAAAATGGTTAAAAAGGCCCTTTCGGCTTTCTCCGCATATTTGTCCGGGTGTTTTGATTTCAAGTGGTGGAGTAATCCCGAAGTGGTGAAAGTCTTTGCAGTTACACCCCCTCGATAAATGTCAGCTGAACACGTTTTACAAATCGCAATCCGCGCCTCTTTCTCTGATATTTTGAAATATCTCCAAGCGGCAGACATGTTGGCTGTGAGCCAGCCGCGAGCATGGTCGCGCGCCGTGCTTGTCGCCGCGTTTTGATTACGTCATCACAACAACACGTTAGGTTACCAAACTTATACTGTAGGTGCATTTGTTGTTGTTGAAGGCCTGGCTGTTACAGTCTTTATTTACACTATTTTGTTGTAGGCCTACTGGCCTAGATGTTTATGCAGTTTTAAAGCACCTTGGCTTTGTTCTGAATGCACTTTGTTGTAGTTATCCTACAGAGAAAAGAAAATGCACTTGACTTGGAATTAATGTACTGTATGCATTCAAAAGTGCTGAATAAATGTTTTATGGACCCATAATAGTGATTATTATTTAAGTTAAGTTTTGCCATAATCATGTCTTTTTCCATAATCAGGTAGCTGAACAACATTGGTAAAAAAGATATACATTATATATATATATATATACTTCTATTAATCATTTTCGGCCTTTCGGCATTCGGTTTTCGGCCAACTGTTTCCTATTTTCGGTATCGGTTTCGGCCAAGAATTTCCCATTCGGTGCACTCCTATTTAAAACATCAAAAAACCTGAAACTTGTTCTTAATATTGGGAAGTTTTAGGGTGATTTCTTATGGTGAGTTTGGTTTAACCTACTCATCTATGGTAAATTATACAACACATATCTTTATGACCTTTTCCAAAAATGTGTCTTTTCTCATACTTTAGTAGCACCTACGTCCAAACCTTCCAGTTACATTACTATCTACATTATGAATGTGTTAACTGAAGAGTTTGTCTATATATATGTCTGTATTTCATGGCCACATCACATTTCATCCATTAAATTGTGAAGGCCGTTTTTGTAATGGTCTGTTAAAAAAAATGGCCCATGCCGAAGAACACATTGGCAGGTCACACTGCAACACCATATCAAATCCATTTCACCATGTCATGTGTTTGTGTGTGTAAACCTACTCACCACCGGGGCATCTTGTTGCGGCGAGCAGCAAATAGAACGGTCGAATGAGAAAGTGTGACGGTGTGAAAGACTGGCGGCCGGCTTTGAGGTCGCCGGTCTAATTACACTTCAGAGAGACTGATTCAGGTTCAATTGTGGAGGTTGTTGGGGTGGCTGCAGACGGATGGAGGAGCGCAGAGGAAGGGGAGGCAGGAGAGACAGTTGGTCACAGACAGAAAGGAGATGGAGGAGTTTCAATCGAACACTATTACCACGAGTGGCTCTTCTGCTTTCGCCGCTATTACACCAACAAGTTGCGGCGGTGCTGGTTTCACCTCTGCTCCCCCTGTGTTTCTGCTCCATCCTTCTCCGGCCCTCTCCATGTGTTTGATGTCAACGTGAGGGAATGCTTAGAAGGGAGCTGGTTTTGCAGCCATTTGCATGGAATGAAAAGAAAACAGTGAAACGTCTTATCTTCGATCAAGCACCATTTGAACTTTACTAATGACTCGTTTGGAAATTCTTAAATGTCAAGGGGAATGAGCAAGTTGCTGTAACATAAGCACATTTTGATCCTGTATTTTAGGATCAAGATAATTAGTTGATGGCTCGATCAAGCTCTAGGTCAGGGTTACATTTGCATCTCACAGGTTTTTTTGGAAGACCTGCAGTAAGCTATGTATTATTTGTGAACTCTGAGGTAGTTAAGACCATGTAATGATGGTTTGGTCTGCGTTGTGCGCTGACAGCAGATCTGTGTATATGTGTGTGTGAGGAATGCTGCTGTGGTGCAGGAGAAAAGGGAGGCGAGGGGGGGCTCTATGGGCAGGAGCACCCAGGGGTTAACGAGCGGTGTGAGAAAAACAGGCAGAGTTTGAGAAGGAGGGGGGAGGGAATTATGCGCACGTGCGCACAAACACACACACACACACACACACACACACACACACACACACACACACACACACACACACACACACACACACACACACACACACAAGTATAGACCCAGAGGAAGCTGAAGATAGTTGAACCCATGAGAGCAGACAGCTCTCTGGAAAGCAACAGGTATCAGAACTTGTTGATCAGTCTTAACATATATCAGTATAAGTAGTAGTAGTTTTCCTAGTATTAGTATAGTATATTTTAAAGTAGTAAACAATGCAAAAAGGAATGCGTGCAACAGATATATAGTTCCGAAAATTGTGAATCGTGTTTTAAAAGGTGGCTAATTTAGATTATTTAAAAAAAGATAACACAAACGTATTGGGTCCAGTGGTGTACAGTTACTAGTACATCTACTTTGAGGTACTTGAATATGAAATGTTTCCATTTCCTGCTAATTCATTATTCTACACCACTCCACTACAATTGAGAGGCAAATATTGTCCTTTTTTTCCATTACATTTATTTGATAACTTTGTAATATGATATTTATTATTCTGAAATGGGCAATTGTGCATAATTATTACTTCTACCTGTACATTCTTAAGCTAATCCTTTTGGACTTTATACTTATTCAAACGCAAGACTTTGAATTGAAACTGAGTATTTTTAGTAGTATTTTTTCTGCAATACTCCTATTAAGGAGGGTACTTAGTCCATTTCTGAGCAATTTACACACGAGTAGAAAAACCTACAGGTGCACACCAATCATTTTGTAAACTACAGGGGCACTTGGAGAGCAGAGACCTCGGCCAAGGCCATTTCCATAAGTGAAATATGTGTGTATCCGAAACGTGTTTTCAGTTTCATGAGAATTTGGCCTTGACAACCACAAAATGAAAACACAACCCCCTTGGCCACTCCAAACAGAAAGTTGTTTCAGTAAAATTCCCATCATTTCCTACTAAGTATTTTCTTCCTGTGCAATGTACTCTGTAGTGTACTCTGTACGTCTGAGAAGCTTCCCCTTCTCCTCCTAACCCATCCAGTAATCCCACTACCATGGGCCGGTCACCAAAATGTAAGATGACAGTATTGACCCAAACACCTGCCACTTCCCACACCCACACCCACACCCACCCACACACCACACACACACGCACACGCACGCACGCGCACACACACACACACACACACACACACACACACACACACACACACACACACACACACACACACACACACACACGCACAGTGGACTCTTTTCTATCCAAAGGCCCTTCTCACGCAAATAGAGTAGGCCCGCTCAGCCTATTTATCAGAGAGGGGGGGTTCGAGAAGGGACAGACAGCGCGGACCCCCTCTATTGTTCTGGCTGGGTTTAAGGGATGGGGGGGGCAGGGATGGAACTAGGGATAGGATGGGAATTGGGGACCCCAACAATGCCACAAAACCCCCCACTGCTCCTCGTGCTTATGAGCATGACCTGCTCTGACAGAGGGACAGATCCCGAGATGGAAACTAGACCAAAACTATAACATAACTCAGAACAAAGTGTACTCAAAGTGGATGGAACAAACCTAAACTTGTCTTAGAATAGTAATATTATAATACGATAAATTAATCTGGACAAGAGTCACATCAAGCATACTCAAGGCAGACTACCAATTACATTTGGGATGCCTACATTGTTCTTTTTGAGAAAAAAGACACAATCACATCCTTTGATGAGTTTACCTCATGTATACTTTTTTCCCACCAGATTCAAACGAAAATGACTCAAATGAGCATCGACGAGCCAAACTAGACCGAAATCAATCACAGCTCAAAACTGGAGTCATAACTGGACACAATCTCGAGTCAGAATAGCCCCAAATCAGAGAACATCCTGTACCAAAACCGACTCAAACACACAGCTGCACCACATCCCTCTGCATTACGTCTCAAAAGGACCCATCTAGCTTGAATGCACACGGTCAGATTTGGTTATGTTCAACTATGTGAGCAACAGGAGGAAACCCTGGAATGGAACAAGGGCGTCATTACAATGTAGGGCTAATGTACATAGCAGGATCCTCCTTCAAAAATACTTCCCTTTACAGAAACATGTATAGTGCACAGTGGCTCTTTTAGGTATTTTTATAGTTTACAACTTTGATATACGTATGTTTTCCAACTGTAAATGATGTTTTTGATGAATGGGACGTAACTGAATCTACTGTACTTGAAACAGAAAGTTGTATATCAACTACACCGTTTGCAAAAAGCCTCTTTTGTGCTCCCCAGCTGACACCCTAAAAATGTCCTAAAACTCCAGTGTGTGTGTGTGTGTGTGTGTGTGTGTTTGCATCCAGCTGTGCTTTACTCCATCTCTCTCTTCATCGTGCAGCTTGCAGCAGACCTCTTTGTCTGCCGGTTTAGAGCAGGGTGTGAGGTGAGGAGCAGTTTGTTCATAATGGATTATTGATTGGTCTGAGAATACACTGCCTCTGCACTGTGTGTGTGTGTGTGTGTGTGTGTGTGTGTGTGTGTGTGTGTGTGTGTGTGTGTGTGTGTGTGTGTGTGTGTGTGTGTATATGCGTGTGTTTAAGACTCTATACCATCCCCTCTGTCCCACTCCGAGCGCTGAATGTCTCTACTTTATGAGCAACTGAACAGAGGATAGCAAGGTTTTTGTAAAGTGCTCTGTGTATAACGCTTCATCAAGCAGTGTGTGTGTGCGTGTGTGAGAGTGTGTGTGAGCAGCTCTCTGTATGGGCCGTTAAGCTCTAAATGCTGCCTGTATGAAACAGTGTTAAAAGCCCACAGTGTGCACATATAGACTTTCAAAAGATGTGTGTGGACAACATTAAAAGCCCCCTCTGTTTTGCTTCTTGATTCCTCAGTTCCCCGGCATGTATGCGTGTGTTTGTATGTGTGCATTTAAACAAGAGGTCCACTCTCTATTTTTCCCGGCTGTGTATTTTTTCTTAACCTCTAATGCTGAGTGGGAGGGAAAGCAAAGCCCATCCCGGCTGAAGGATGTCCCACATGAGGAAGGACCTACAGTCATTATCAGTGATAAGGTGCCAGTGTGAGTGAGTCAGTGTGTTATGAAAGCCAATCTCCTCACCCTTGGGTGCAGGAGATTTGTGTCATGGCTGCTTCTGAGATGATTGCTATGACGAAGGTGCTTCCTGGCCTCTATCACAGAGGATAAAGGCAGTGAAGCTGAGCAGCCTTTACTAAAGCTTTGTATGACTCTTTGTTGAATTTCTCTTTAAAGTGGACCTATCATGCTATATTTGAATAATATAGTGTAGGACCATACCTATATAAGGCATATTTATACTTTTTATTTTTCAAAATACCAAACAGATCATGCATTTTAGCCATTCCTCATTTCGCTCAATTTAACACCATGTACAGGCCTGGCATATGTACTACAGCATCTCCAGCGCTTTCAACTGGCAATGTCCGTGGCTGTCTCCTCCTGATTGGTGGAGTTGGCCCAATAGCCGTAGCGCCACTTCTGTGACGTCATAGAAGTGTTCAAATCTGGATCAGTCTCTATCAGATCCGTTGCAGCCCCTTTTTAAGAGATTTGGGTATGGAGGAAAATAGAGAGGGTTGTGTTTTCTGACACTTGGTGAGTTCCCTGGAACACCGGGGACACATATTCATGTATAAAAGACGTACAAAAGTGCATTTTAAATGATAGGTCACCTTTAAGGGTAGTCCTGTTTTGTCACCAATTTGAAAAACCTTTTTTTATAATAGTACCACTACCTACCCATCCTGAAGTGATAATAATAATAATAATAATAATAATAATAATAATAACACCACATGGGATTTTTATAGGGCTCAAACTCGCTTAAGTAGCGAGGAATCATGGGAGTTGTTGTTTTTGACACCTTTGCCATCTTTGCAGTCAGATTAATCGTTTGAGATTTTTTCAGGTAACCAATATTATTTGCAGAGCCACTTTGCTAAGCTTGTTGCTGTCATGACTTCATTTGCAGACGTTCAGGAGGATTTTTCTAGGAGACAAATAACCCTCAGAGGTCTCTTACATTGCAAAATAATCAAACACGGTGATCAAAACCGTTGAAACACTAAACACTGTGTTTCTTCAATGTTGTTTGGTGCCCACTGAACACTAACGTTTGTTAGATTGTTCTTGTGATTAAGAATGTATGATCCGTATGCCCGATGACTTAAATCCTTCATCCAGTTACAGTTCATTCATAGTTAAAAAAACACCAAGATCTTAAAAGTGTTGTAGAAGTTTGGCTTGAAACTAGATAACAAGCCCATTTAGGACAGCTTCTGGCCGACAACCACAACTGCTGCTGATTGCACAGAAGGGACATGAAACAGATGTTACCATGATTAAAATGATGGATTTCTCTAGGTTTGAAAATTGAAAAAAAAACACTTGGGATAAGTTAGTACATAACCCAACAGAATATAGTCGTTTATAGACATTTTAAGGTGTAAAAGTTAACATAAATAAGAACGTTATAACGTTAGAAGTCTTGCTTTTAAAAAGTACTAATTTGTGATTTGAAAACCATTCAGCTGGTTCTGGCCTTCAGGCACAGTTTGACACTTAGTTTCAAGACTCACTCCAGATGTGAACCTCAGGAGTCTCTAGAACAGAAATAGCCAAACAGCTCTGCGAAGGCTGCGTATGGATGGGAAAATAAGAGTGGATTTCCTCCTCTGACCCAACTTCAGCTGCTACGGTTCAGTGTTCACAAAGCAGAAGTTGAGATTGCAAGAATTGAGGGGGGAAAAAAAGAACAGTTTGTTTTTGTTTGACACAGCAGTCATTATCAGCTGAGCGTAGGCCTCCACTTACTCCCAGTGATTCATTGTGGTGCAGTTTAAGTGTCCATTAATGGCACGTCTAATAGCAGAACAATGACGTTTCCCAGCAAGGTTTGGACTGGTCTGAAGTATTTAAAGGTGATCAGAAAAGTGTTTCCACGAGAATACAGCATTTAAACATACTTAGGAAATAAAACAGAAATTCTTGCCTGAAACTATCTCCGGTCTTGCGAGAGGTTCATTAGCTGCTAAGTGGACGGTTCTTTCTAGCTTCAGGATGACATGTCATCCATTTAGTGCACCATGTCTGCTCTAAGAACGGCTTTGATGCCTCTTTTCTTTTTTGATGACTTCGATGATTGCTAATCTTGTTCGTCTCTCCTGGACAGTTTCTCCCCCCTTAAGCCAATTTGTCATTTTTCTCTCCCCCCTTTTCCTTTACGGTGAGGAGCCTGCATTGTTTCCCTTCTGGAGGCTAATCTCATTACATTTCAATTTGCACATGCGACTGCCTGGTGGATGACAGGCTTACTGTTGAAGAGTCTCAACCCCCCTCGGCTCTATACTGACCCCCAATCAGCGAGGCCATTTAACAGGAAATAAGATTATTATCCTCTTTTTTTAGCGCCAGAAAAGAAACGACTAAGTATTAATGAGTAACATTAGGCTGTGGAGATGGAGAGCAGATGGAACAGATGGAGGGGGAAACTATGGTAGATGGATAAAATGGGTTGTTACTTATTTTGCTGATTTATGTCTCTTGTCACCTGATCACGCCGCATATTGGATATTATTCCCTTAAGCTGTGTTGTTCCTCATTTAAATGATTTGTCAAGTGTATCAATACTTTCTTTATTTTCTTATCGCTCTAGTTAAATCCAAGCTCATAAATTCATGAAAATCACTTCATTGAATTTTATGTTTTTTTATACTTCATAAAATATTTGGAATATGTTATGTCACGTCACCAAAGCACATGCATGAGACCTATAAAGGACGGCAGTTATGTGAATTTAGGGAAGGATGTAAACGTCTTCACAAAGAATCAATATGGTGTTATGATGTTCATCAATTCTTCTGCATGTAAGACAAATTAATGCTTGTAAAAACAATACAAAAGGATAACATCATTCTAGCGGCTCTGTGAGGATCAGTGATGCTTTGAGCTAGATGTTAGTGTCAGTAGATGTTAATGTAATAAAACGGATGTTGCACAGGCCTCTTGTTAACCATGTTCACCTTCTTGGTTTAGCGTGATAGCATGAGAGCATTTGCTAAGAACCAAACACTGAATGTTACAAAACATCATTTTGTTTCTGCCTTCAATGAAGTTCAAGTGTCTTTTCTACCAAGTCTTACATATTGGAAAAAAGGCTTGAAATAAGCCTCTAGAATAGGCTGAAGATCAATCAAGTTATTCTCATTTCCAATCCATTCAAAAGTTGTTGAGACATTTCGCTCAAAATCATATGAACCCCTTAGAAGTGCTGTAAAGGATAAGATAGGGATCACTACAGACATCATTTATCATGGGGAATCTGTACATGTCTATGCCAAATTGTACGCCAGTCCATCATTGGGATGCTGAGAGTAAAAACTGCTGGTGACACTAGAGGAGACCTAAAGGCAATCTTAAAAGTCATCAAGACTCATCCTCTGGGTAACATGAATGTACATAGAATATTTCATAGGAATCCATCAAGTAGTTTGGTCTGGACCAAAGTGGTGCATTTGACCAACAGATCATCACTGCCATCCTTAGAGCTATGTCACTAGCGTGGCTACAAATGTAAAAGACCTAATGTTTTGAAAACGCATATGGATATAGTGAGCCTTAATGCTTATCAACATTGAGACTATCCCTAACCCCCAATTCTAATCCTAACATTTAGACACAAAAAGATATGGATCTGGAGATACGTTTTGTATCTAATGTCAGCCACAGCTGCAATGCTGGCTGGAGCAGCACTGTTCTTGTCAGCTGGAAGCCTAAGCTTACCAAGCACTCCAGGAGGAAGGATGGCAAGCCATTGAGGGCGCTCTGATTTCAATAGCATAAATCATTCTAGATAGATAGGTGGCTTTGGCGCAGGGTAGTCATTTTCAGCGCGAGAGTTTAAGACATATGATTGTTCTGGTGCTAACTTCCCTCCTCCACCACCTTATCCTCTTATGATTATGATCAATTATCCACTTATAATTAGAGCCTGGCAGTAACTCAACTCATGGGCCCTGTCACTTGATATAATAGCCTATAATAATGCTGTCAGTCGCATTTCATTCAGTCCACACTCTCAGGATCTAGCATCGGCTGAAATGTATACTCCAGTAAGAAATATGTCAGTTTAATCAACAAAGCTGTAACAGAAAATGGCTCTTTTGTAATGATAGTATCGATGAGCTGAGACGGAGAAAAGAATAAAGATGTGATTAACTTTGAGGAATTCTTGTGAGAATATTGGGACTTTGCTGCAAGAAATAATAATAGGTCATAAAAAGGAAATGTGGTGAAAACATCTGACACATTTGGCAGATGTGTAACATTATACAACTTAATAGGTCAATTGAAATTACAGCAGTTTTTTTTTTAATTAGTCAACACTGCTTCATTTCTTCTTTTCTTTCTCTTTCTGTTTTACTGTCTCCCCCACCCCATTGAACTCCAGTTTGAGAAATAGAGCAAAGCAAACTGTCTGAAGAGCCACTTCCTGTTGTGTACTTAAGATCCCTGTCATGTGATAGCGTCAGTTGAGGCGGGTGCATGAGGCCAGTATGGGGAGGGAATATGGTGGCACTGCTGATCTTGCTGATGTGAACACAGCCCCTCACCCCCCCACACCCTGATTGTGTAAAGTGTCGACTCAGCCAGTGTGGCGTCAGAGCCCCGAGCCCAGCACAGCTCTTCACAACCACACATGCACGTGCACAGTGGTGGAGCACAATGTCAGCCACAGATACATGGTGGACTTACATGATAATAGCTAATCCATAATGTATACTGATGTAAATCTGTATAAACTCATATAAGTAACAATAGACGCAGGGTCTAAGAAAGATAAATATGTTTGTCAATAAAAAGGGGTAGATGTAATTGTAGTGTAAATCATAAGTTGATTCTGTGTTAGGTGTTTCTAAAGAGGTCATGCACTGTTTTCTGTCCTGTTTGTAGCTGCCTTAAAAAGATGACCAAACCAGGGTCTTACATAAATTCACAGTACTACACAAATACATGCAGATCTACCACACCATCAGGCCACCTACATGCAGGAGTTAGTGTAGATGTGTGTGCAGGCAAAGGGTAACTAAATGTGTCTGAAAATGGATTACCTTTGGTATATTTCTGTTTTACTTACACATTCTTTGTCTGTTTTCTCCCTCCCCACCCCCGTTTGTGTCTTTCTTCTGTGTTGCTTTTGTAGGTGAAGGATATGCAGTGTGATTGAAGAGAATGGAGAGAAGACAATGAAATGAAGAACAGAAGTGTGGCGGAAAAGTACTCAAAACCTCTTTCCACTGACACAATGATGACCTGGAATTAAGACAGAAATGTGTTTGTTCGGACAAAGAGACCATAAGCACGTGTCAAAATAAATGATAAAGCTACATGCATTGCTTTCTATGGTGCCTGTGGCATGTAGATAGTTTGAACTACTGATTCATTGACAGTGCCAGATGAAGATGGATAGATGGTGTTGCATCCAGTAACTGGAGAGTGCTAAATGAGCTGCTGTGTAAGCAGCTTGATCCCTGGATGATTGAAGGCAGATAACAATTGAACTTAAGCACGCTAGACTTACCTAGATGTGCAAAAGCAGATCGCAGTAGTTTTTTTGGAGCTTGTGAAAGACCAGGTAGTACAGGGTAGTTTGGATTGTACTATGAATTCTAGAGACAGTGTGGAGGTGATGGAGACCCGGGCAGCAGGGAAGGAGAAGCTGGTTGGAGACAAGGTCAGCCATAGAAATGACATTGATGGGGAGGAAGACAAAACCCCAGGGGCTTTTGACTGCAACGTCTGCGGACGCAGCTTCCCGTTCCTCAGCTCATTGTCCCAGCACATGAGACGACACACTGGTGCTCGCCCTTACAAATGCCCCTACTGTGACCACAGGGCCTCTCAGAAGGGCAACCTCAAAGTTCACATCCGCAGCCACAAACTGGGCACCCTCTCCAGCCACCACTCCAATGAGGATGAAGAGGGTGGAGCCGAGGAGGAGGAGATGAGTGTTTCAGAGGGCCTTGATGGAGGTACGAGTCCAACTAAGAGCAGCTCAGCCTGTAACCGGATGATTAATGGGGATAGTGGAGAGGAGAGTCGCAGGAAAGTGCCTGGTAGGAGCCTGAAAAGAGAAAAGCCTGTTAATGACCAGAGGCCTTTCTGTTGCCGTCTCTGTGGCTACGAGGCCTTTCGAGAAGATCAGCTCCTCAGCCATATTGAAAAGGTCCACATAACAGCAGATGCAGACGATGATACCACTGTTAAGGAAGAGGTTGTGCCCGAACCTGAAATCATCCAACCTCAGGGTGATGGGACCTTCCCCTGTGAGACCTGCGGCCAGGTGTTTACCCAGGCCTGGTTTCTGAAGTCACACATGAAGAAACATGCAGGGATCCTGGACCACTGCTGTCGCATCTGTGGACGACGGTTCCGTGAAGCCTGGTTCCTAAAGTCGCACATGAAAACACACAACACCAAATCCAGGGCACGGTCAAAAGGGGAATCTGCTGAGCCTCCAGCCACCATCAATGACGTAGCTCAGGATCCCGAAGTTGTCACTAGCCACATTTCATCCATCTATCAAGTGTGTTCCAAATGTGGGAACCTGTTCCACAACAAAGAGAGCCTGAGGGCCCATGAAAAAATCCACAGTGTCAGCTATGGCAGGAAATCCCCAAGCCAATGCCAACTCAGTGATGATGAGGACTCACCAGCTGCTAAGAGATGTTTCTTTGACTGCTTAAACCTCCAGCCTGTTGAGAAGAAAACTCTGGATGAAGAGGAGAATGAAAAGCTAGGTCAAAGAATCCCAGAGCTAGATCCATTTTGCAGCTACCAGGCCTGGCAATTAGCTACAAAAGGAAGGGTTGTTGAGCCAGTGGAGGCAATTTCCAAGGGCTCCTATGGGGTAGGAAGTATGGGGGAGGAAGCCCTTGCCGGGGCCGCTGTGGTTTTTGAGAAGGAGAGCAGCCGTTATGTCCTTCAAAGTCAAGGGAAACGTAACTCAGGGCGACGCAGCAGCTCTGGTTTTGGAAGCCATGCTTCTTCAGGGGACCGGACACCAGAGAGCCTCAGCGACTCCGAGTACCGGCCTTCGTCTCGCCAGGAGCGGCGGCGACCATCTGCCTCCAAGTCCAACGAATGCTTTGAGTGCGGGAAGGTGTTCCGTAGTCGTCACCAGATGATCGTTCACCAGCGGGTACACAGGAAGGACGGAGGCAGGGTATCTGTGGGCTACAAGGAAAGAGCTTCAAGAGACGAGCGATGGGGCTCTACCAGTGATCCCGAGTCAGGTTCCCCCAGCCGGCCCAGCACCCCGGGGTATGGGGACTCTCCACCAGCCTCCACCCTCGTGAACCAGGCCTCAGAGATGGGTACGGCAAACTCTGGAGAGACTACAGGTTGGTCTTCTTTTATCTTGTTCTTTTGTTTTGAAACTAAAATCTTGAATCAAAGGCAATTTAAGGGAGCTGAACCTAAATATTACTCATTTGGGAATTGCAGCTTAGTTTCAATCTGACATATTCGGTATGAAATCAATAATTGGAGGATATAGTGCTGAAGATTCCCTTGATGTTTCATTTTTTGCTTATGACCACCATTGCCAAGTCAATATTCAATCTGTCTTTGTAAGGTACTGACTCCACTTTCTAGCATAAAACAGGTACATTAAGTATACACAGCAGTTTACTAATAGAAGCACACGCTGCAGTCATTTTAGAAATGACCGTAGCCTTTTCCAAGCCTCCCACTGGAGGCCTCTGACTCTGTCACTGTAGTAAACATCTGTTGATGAAATGTGCTTTGTGTAGATGGAGCTCCTCATAACATCAGTGTGTATGGAGAGGGAGCTAGAGCCACCATGTGGCAACATCTTGAAATTACATCAGACTTCAGCTGTTAAGAGAACTACACACAAACACACACATATGGTGAAAGCATGTTAACTGCCTCTGAACATTATGTTAACAGCAATCCAATTTGTCAGTATGAAACTAGCAGTTAACTGAAAGTGCAAGCCTTTCAGTTGCATGTCAGTAGATGAGAGGGCATTCTTGGAATGCCTATCATTTTTTTCACCTTCACAACCAATAAACACTGCAGAGCAAAAAAAGAAAACCTACCCATGCAGGGAAAAAACACCCATAAACATGGCTTAAATATCTTAAAGGAAGGAATCCTGTGTATACAATGCACCAGAGCTTTCTGGCTTTTGTCTTTTGACTTTCAAACTCACTGAAATCACAGTTAGAACCGGTAAGGATAGTGGATCGCAAACTGAAGGGATAGCTACCATTCCTCCCTGTTAGTACAGACATTCAAAAATAGCTGCAACATTTCTTCAGGCCTGATTGAGCTGTATGCTATTTCAGGTCTTCCTGTGTCAGGAAACTCCCCTCACCCCCCTCCTCTGTGTGTGAATTTGTCTTTTGCTCTCCTTTTTATGCCAGGAAAATCTGTCTGCACGTTTCCTTGTTCTCTTTGCTGAGCTTGTTTATTGTAAAACAACCAATTATTTCTTATGACACACAATTACAGTCCTGTTCTCCAGCAGTGAAAGGTTTGGTGAACATCCTGGTCTCTAGTTTGAGGAATTAAATTCATAGCAAATAATCGTATTAACTTAATATATACACAATATACAAATCTATCTAATATATTGGATACAAAACCTGCAATAGCAAGAGAGAAAGAGATATAATCAGATTTTTTTTAAAGCCATTCCATGTAAAAATGGTTACAGGTTCTGTGCATACCAAATGAATATCCTTGTCACGACGGCTTCAGCACGTCCATCCCTTTTCTCCCTGTCCCCTCTGACTCTTTCCTAATCTCTAAGGTTACCTCCTGTGGCAATTCCACTGTCACTCATCCACTCTTCTTACCATTGAGCCATCCAGGCTGCCCGATGTCTGAGGGATTGGTTATTTATAGTCACCTCCCGATGGAGAGGATGCAGGCAATGGGGAAAGAGACACTCAGAGGACGCTCTAGTGGTGAATACTCTGATGTCCCTCACAGACACAGTGCTACTTTTGAGGAATGCTAATGAGAAGTGACAGTATACATGCACACTGAGATTATGGGCATTTAGACGGATCAGTAACAATGTGTTATTGATTGTTATCATTCTCAGTTTGATTCTTAAATAATCAGGATTTTCTATTTGCTTGAAACACTACATACAGGTTTTATGAACTGCTTAATTTGGAAAGTTTAGGGATATTTTGATTCCAAAACATGTCTTTTTATGAAAAAGAAGACTTCTAATTCACATTTGACCAATGTTGCCTGATTGCATCTGTAGATTTCTTCTATATTCAAAATCCTAATTGACAATAGCTAATTAAAATGCCTAATGCATATTTAAAAAAACATTTTCCGAATACTTGTAGCTTAAAAAAAATGGTTGCCAAATGTAATACTGCCTCAGTAATCAACTGGGGAAGCTTCATGGTGATAGCTATTGTAATTGATAGTAGTGTCTTATTACTCGCTTACATGTAATACACATTTTAGTTTAATTTATTTTTCTATATATTCTGAAGATATTCCCTGAGGGGTTTGTTGATATAATATACATGGCCTGATTTATATAACATTTACTCCTAAAAACATGGAGAATGTTATGAAGTATTCAAAAAGATATCCAACAATCCCTCAGGAATAATCTTTGCATCACATTTCAACAAAATGAAAATACATGTTGAGCCTGGCTTTATCCAATGCTCTGATTTCCTTTACCAAAATGTATCTAAATAAGCACATCCTTAATAAGATAATAGCATCATAATGTGTGTTGGGAAAATTCATGTTTTTTTCTTTTGTTAAATGACCAATATCAACCAGGACACATCAGTCCAAGCACCTTCCCATCTAACACTGCCGAGCCCCGGGCAACACCTTGGCAGCAGAGTGTGTGTGTGTGTGTGTGTGTGTGTGTGTGTGTGTGTGTGTGTGTGTGTGTGTGTGTGTGTGTGTGTGTGTGTGTGTGTGTGTGTGTGTGTGTGTGTGTGTTGGCCAGTGTTGCCAACAGGAAGCCAAACGAAAAACAGATGGCAGGTTACTGGTGTTATTGTGAAGAAGAGGGGGGGGGAGTACTACAGAATCTGATCTGTTGGATCATAGGATATTGAAGTGTGTGCGCTGTGCATGTATATATTGTACATTCTGGACATGGTTTTATATTCTAAACCTTTGTAAACTTTGTCATGTTTTTTGATGAAATGTAATGTTAGTATATCAATTATAATAATACATGAAATGTATATAGCGCTTTCCTGGTGCTCAAAGTGCTTATTATTATTACTTATGAATACAACTACTTCTAGTACCAACATTCATTGGTTTATTTATATTCTTATTGTTCTAATTACACTCTAGGAGATCTAAGGTGTGTTTGTAACAGCAGTTACATTCATTCGTAAGAAAGAATTGGTCACAAATGCCATCTTGTGGGGAATTTAGGAAGCTGCATTTCAGAATGAAGTACTACTGTCTTCATAAAGAGAACATATCTGCAATGCAATGCAATTCCAGTACAATATCCTTAAGATCTATAGACTACTTTTATAAATGTTATCATTTCCAATTTGTGTTATTTATGACAATGTGTTTATTAAGCTATATTGTAATATTATTGTGTAGTTGTTTCACAATTATTATTTTGTTAGCGTTGATTTGCTCACCGTCCTTGTAATTGCCAAAGTACACATTTTATTTCAGTATATTCACTAGTGAAACTTGAAGGGCATGTGGAGAGCACAGAGCTCAGCCAAGGACGTTTCCATAAGAGAAACATAATGTGTCTGCCATGAGATTTGCATATGTTCCAAAATGGAATGGTTTATTTCTTGGCCTTTGCCTTCTCGCAGTACAGATCAAAGCAGTACTATTTATGTAATAATGCTGACAAACAGACAGTGGTAATGAAAGAGATACATTGCAAAACTGGCCAATACTGCAGCCTGGTGGCTGTTCAACAAAACTACATCTGGATGGAACAATGTCAATCTGGCACAGTCGTAGTAGTAGAAGTACAATATATATCAAGAATATTTCCTTTGCAGTCATTAACCTTTATGTTATCCTTCTTTCCTCTACAGATGAGAAGCCTTACGTCTGCAGCCTTTGTGACTTTGTCACCAGAGAGCTGCAGGTCTACTCGACTCATGTTTGTGTCCAACACCCCGCTGCCCCCGGAGAGAGACCCAGCCCTATTCCCAGCCCCTGCTCAAGCAGAGGCACCCCAAGTGGTTACCCCAAGCTGAAGAAAGCTCTCCTCCAGGGGATGAACAACTCAGCATCTCCTCCTGCTTACCTCTCAGCTCGATCCTCCCCGCTCGATCCCAGCATGACCCCTGTTGATCTGTGCATGAGGGCCAATGGCTGCAGGGGCATAGCCTCCCTAACACAGGACAGGAAAGGTCTCCCAAGCCACAAGTGCTCCTTCTGCTCCCACTCCACCCGCTACCCCGAGGTGCTCTGGATGCACCAGACTGTAGCTCACCGCATCAACAGCAGTAGCTCCAATCTTGCTCCAAAATGGGCACTGAAAAATTGTTCCAAGGGCTCCAGAGACAATATATTATCCCCCAGGAGACGCACTGGTCCCCCGCCAATGCTGGAGGGGAAGGAATGCCCATCGCTGCCTCCACTGATGCGTGCCCAACGCACCCAGCCTCCAACCAACTCTATCGAGGTTCCGAAGAAGAGCAAGCCAGCCAGTCAAGCAGCCATGCCATCATCATCCTCCTCCTCAACCCCCTCTTCCTCGACCTCCAGAGTCTCCTCATCCACCTCGGGAACCCAAGCAGTGAGAGTCCCCGTCCGGCCTGGCAGCAGCAGCAAAACCAGCAGCAGTGTCAGACACATGGAGGACCAGAGTCATCAGTCCCGCTTCAGACCCAAAGTGGATATTTACCCTCGGGGCGGCTTGTCGTCTTCCTCCAGCTCTTTGGAGAAAAGCACCGGTGCCGCCTCACGCTCCTCAGCCCCGAGCCCCAGCGCAGCTTCTGCATCCCGGATCTCTGACCGCTATGTGATGCCTCAAGAGGGCCTCGGCTTCATGCTGTCCAGCAAACATGGCCTCGCGGAGTACAGCCGGGCTAGAGGTTCCCCTCATCAGCCGCTTCCCAACGCCCACGGCCAGAGCCGGGTTAAAGCTACGAGGCCCAGCACCATCACCCATAGCACCGCTGCAGGACATGACTACGGAGCCTACCAGGCACATGGGGGCACTTTGCTGAACTCTTCCTCCTCATCCTCCTCCCCCTCCTCTTCTTTGCCTTCAGAGGCTCGTGGAGATGTCAAGCAGGAGCCAATGGCAGAGGCGCCAGAGACGCCAACAGACATTCTCGGCTTCCTCAATAACTACAGCCCCCATGAACTGGCTTCCCTCTACCACCGCTGGGGGGCGGCCAACGCACTGATGGATCCCACTGGTAAGGAACTACTTTACTACTGCCATATTTGTTTTCATATGTTCTTCTTTCACTATATCCTGACAGTTCTGTATTAGACAGATCAAGAAAATTATGTTTCTCTTCCTGAAAGCAAAGGCGTCTCGAGAACTCCGATCAATCTGTCAAACTTAACAATTTGATAAACAGTAACTAAAATGTCTGGTACTGTTTGGCTGTAAAACCACAGGTTTGTTCAAAAAGGTGGAGCCAAAACCAAGCATTGCCCATTGTTTGGAGCGGACTGTTATTTTACCACCATACAGTACAATCAAATATCTTTCTAAAAGGTAAAAAACAGGCATTGCAGTACCAGAAATGTGATTCATCACCTCCGCCTAGTTTGACAGTTTGATTGGAGTTCACATGCAGTGCTAGAGACTCCTTGGCTCTGATTGGTCATGCTATTTTGGTGCAGTTGAATCTTGCAAATGCCATTAGGGGAACTTGGGTTAGAAAGGAACATGATTTTTTGTTTAAATAATCTGTCTCATTCACCACTGTCAGGATATAGTGACAGTTTCACCAAATACGACAGAACGTTATTTTGTTATTTTGTTACCAACTGTAGCTTTAAATGTATGTAGTACCACCGTTAGGAAAAAGCCTTCTTGGTTAGCGTTCTGTGGAATCCCTCATCATCAGCTGATATACCAAATGCCCTGAGGGTCTTAGCTTTGGAGAAAATGCCAAATGTCAAGAGTTGAAGAGAAATGTTTTCCAGTGACGGAGTATTTCAGTTTTGAGCTGTCTTGAGTAGAATGCACAAACTTCAAAGGCTAAAAAACACGATGGCCGCAATCACGTAGTTCCACACCTAAAGTATCTTCAATGAAGTATACACATTTATCCTCTCCAACACAGGCCAACTCTGCCTCTCACACTAACTCGCCATCTGGCTGAAAGTGATTGACAGACACACGTGGTGCATGGTTCTGACAAGCTTTTGAACAATGAAGAGGTTATCCATTAAATGAGCACATGAGTGTGCTTGCATGTTTGTCAGATATGATAAGAGGCTATATCTGGGCAGCGTGTGTTTGTGCATGTGTGTCCATACAGTATGTGCTTGGGTTTTTTAGATGCAAGTGTGTATCTCTTCTTCTTTTTTTATGTGAGAGACGTGAGAGAACCTTTGCTACTCTCAGGTCTGCGAGGCATGCCTAGTCTCAAGCTCCACTCTCCCAGAAAGCTGTCACAAACTGTTTAGGTCACGGCTCTGCCTGACGAGAGACTCGCACAGATGCGAATGGAGGGAGGACGAAATGAAGAGAGAGGGAAAATAAGAGGCAGGGAGAGAGAGAGATGAGACAGAATAATTACCCCACCAGCTGCTTTGGAAATGGTCATTACCGAACACGCGTATTATTTGCCCATTTTCAGTTGTGTCTCTAAGGTCAAGTGGGGCTGTGCGGAGCCAGGGGTCAAAGACAACAGCCCGAGAGCCGACGCATGACATCGCTGTCACCCGTCCAGGCGCATCTCGTCACCACCCGCCTTAGCCCTTTGAGTCACATGCTATAAAGTGACCTTTTTTGAAGTCTTTCTCCTGTTTTCTCTTTGTAATACGCGTACGAATGTGTGTCCGCATGCGTTTTCCGTCCAGCACTGTCTTGTCTTTCATTAGTGCATCAGTGAGAAGGGCTGGCGGCCCGCAGTAGGAGTAGAGTATCCAGAGGCCAGCAGTCGGGCTGCCAGAGACACTTTCTGTCACCTCCTCTGCCTCCCTGTCCTGCTGGGTCCCTCCATCCACACGCAAACATACACAAAACTAGCGGGCACTGCCCAGGTATATGCCAGGCTGAATGCTAACGGTGCTGCTGAAGCATCTGCCAGGGTTCTGTGCAGTAGGAGTCCCCCTCACAGAGACCACCCACTAACCTCCAGGTCTTTCATCTGTCAGCAGGAGAGGTCACAGGAGAGAGAGCATTAGTATGTGTGTTGCAGTCTCAAATGAAATGCACATTTAGGTGCCCACCAGAAAGTTTTATTATATGAAAGCTGACAGGTCCTTATCAATTAAATCTCAAGTCAAACATTGTAATTTCTTAAATACAGTTATTTCCTCAACATGAAACAACAGTTTTCTTTATGCTCAATGGCAACACTGTATGCATTGTGTCTGCTTTACCAAACAAAATCAGGCTTCATGCCCCATGAATTTCTTGTGGTCACTTTCTTATAGTTTCTTATTTTAGTTTAAAATTATCATTTGAGAAATCACATGGTTTTGCCGTAGTTTTTTAATGTTTTTATTTGCCCTTAATGCAAAATCAATGTACCATTAAAAAATATAACCTACTCTTACTGAATAAATTAAACTAAAAAACACTTTTTTATTTTTTTATTTTGACCAAATATTGGGACCAAGATACATAGTCTACTGAGCAGGGTAATCAACAATTGATAGATCAAGTGCTGGTTCATTTTGAATTACATTTCATTTAGCCGCCGCAAATATCCAAAGCAACTTACAACTGCATTCAACCATGAAGATACAAACTAAAAACAGCCATAATTCAGGATGTACTTTAGCTTTACATAGGCCAAATGTTATCCAGGTAATCTCAACCCTAGGTTGGCATTTCAATAATTCAATAAAGAAATGGGCACACATGCTGATATACATCTGCAGTAAACTGAGAGTAACTCGTTTAGAACATTTTAAATCAAAAGTTGTTACCTGCAAGTAACGCAATTATGTCTTGTTTGGATATGTGTTATAGCATTAAAACATGGTTAGCTGTCTTATATTTGTCATATATACTTGTGGAAATGTTAATATTATATGAGGTTCTTGATGTTAATGTAACATTTCTAAAGTTTTCCTTAACTCAATGTTTATCTGTATCAGATAAGAAAACTGTAGAGCAAACTTCAAGATTGTTTTAAAGTTTTGCGTAAATACTGACACTGCAAAAAGTTTGCTTTCTTTAGCTTCTAAAAGAGACAAACTGAGAGAAGAATGTCTAATGTCTCATGTACTCACGCCATGTCTCGCGAGTCAATTCATCAAAATTCAACAAGTTTCTTTCCGCATTTAAGGCCATTATCGTGTTAATCTGACGTGCGCATGTAATGGGAGTGTTCAGTCATTCTGTGTGTGTGCAGCCAGTCTGTGCCTCTCTTTCCTCTTTTTGGACCAAACACACAAATACAACTCTTGAAACACACACATGCAGACATACACACCTGACATGTGACACACGGGCAGCGGAGCGGGCACATCACAGCCGGGGCGTTTTAATTGCCTGTAATTTATGCGGTGTGTGTGTGTGCTATGTGTGTCTGCCTGTCAGACTCTGAGATGATGCTGTGTGACAGCTGCAGTCCAGCCCCTGGAGCTAGCCGCTCATAATGACACATTAGACATACTAATGATGCCTGAGCAAGTCCACTACCACTGACGCTACCTAGCTCCACCGCTGCTGGGGGCCAGGCTCTGTGCTCATGTTCACCCACTCCCTTCTCACTGCCCGACGCTGACCTTTACGTCGTCATTCAATCTGAAAATGTATTCTGCCTCGAAATAAACTGATGCTGATGTTCACGTTTTCCATCCCTTCTAAGAAAAGTCACACATAAATGCTCACATTCAACTGGCCTTTGAATGCAGCATGTAATTCTTTTTTTTTAAGCGGCAAAACGCTGACTTTGTTTTTTTTATTGAGAACGCTACCTGCTCTAAATTATCTTAACCCTAACCCTAAAAGTAACAATTATTTCAACTTTGACCTTGTTCACCTCTGACTTTTCGGGGCAACCACTCAGATGACAGGTACTAAGCGGCGCAAGCTAGCAAGGGGAGGTAACTATAGAAACAAAACTTTACTGGCTGTTTTCACCGCAAGGCTCTGCGCCCAACGACGCGGTGAGCAAAGAGCAAATCGCAAGAAAATGCAGCTCTTAGGTGTTTTAGGATTAGACACTTGTGGCCTTGTGGGTAATTCACAATCAAACGCATTGTGGCTGCTAAATGCTGCATGAAATTTGCATTACTTGCGATTGCAACATGCCTCATCTCAAGGTCCGATCCCCAAAAGAGATTACACAAACGATATATCAACACAAACAAAGAAAATATTGCATGTCCACTGACAGTACAATATATTTTAAAGCATCTAAAAAATGGGACAAACAGTGTTATTGTTTGCCAAAAACTAATAAGAACCACTTTTGTCCCACTCTAATGATTGTTTTGGGCATTATATTGTGCAAAGATCCCTCGCAGAATTCTGAAACTTTAATAAAATATCAATTGTAAATGTATTAAAGGAAATATCATATATACATATCTTGTCTTGCCTGTGTCTGCTAACAGTGCATACCATTAATTTGAATCCTATTGTACCTCTGTTTCAACCTCTAACAATTTGAACCTCTGATGTCCTGACTATTTTCTCTTTACTATTGTTTCTAATTGTGCGTTTCTCTGTCCTGTGTGTGTTTTAGGGATGATGAGGTCTCTGATGCGGCAGGGACAGTATTTCTGCCACGAGTGCGGGAAGAGTTTCAGTCAGCCCAGCCACCTGCGTACACATATGAGATCCCATACAGGTAAACACATCCACACTGACACAGACACACAAACACACTCAAAGAAAGACAGATTGCACGTGAACACGTACTTCAACTGGATCAACAAGATCATGGAAATGCCTCATAATCAATATTTTTTATTCCACGTAAAGCATAAAAATTGTATTCCCTGAAACTCCCCTGCTGTAGGCTTAAATAAATATCATAATAATGGCAAATTAAACTCTATCAAATTAAAACGTATTTGATTATGGTGACAAAATAATAAGGAAATTAGCTTGATACCTTTAGTTGTACAGGGAAAAAGGAAATATGAATGGTTTTATATATTACATATGCATGGGCATTCACATTGGTGAATGTCGGAATCTTCGTAAAAACTGTTAATGAGCCCACTTGGTATGTTGTTATTTTCCATTAAATACGACCCTAAGTGTAAGGAATACAAACAGAACAATCATTCAACATGAATTTACAAAAGTGTATACGCAGCCTAAAAGAGGCTTTGGATGAGAACTGGTTGGGTTAGGGTTAGGGACCCACTGAAATAGTTCAAAAAGGAAAATGAATGCCGGACAAAAATCTTAGCAAACAAGAAACAGCAAAAACAATGAATCGTACAGCATTAACCTGCCGATCCACCATGTAAGCTACTTGGTATTCATGTATTTCTAGATGTTCCCACTCTCTTGGCCACTCCTTCAACAGTCAATCATTCCCGTGCCACCTGTGAACACACACGTCATCGCCCTCGCAGCTAGTTATCCCCCAAATCAACGCTCACATGAGATATAGAGAATATATGCAAGGGGATTCACATTCCAGACAATATTTCATCATCTGACTCTCCATACGTCAACCACGTTCCTGCATTCCCCGAAATAAATCAAAATGGATCTTTTTGTTCAGTTGAGTGTGACAGGCGGTCTGTGAGTCCTCCCCGCCCTGGGCTGGGCAGCTGTCTCTATTTTTTAAAGTGAAACATGATGTGCTCCGGATACTGACCTGTGACAAATTGTATACATTATTAATCACATGTCAATTAGAGAGATGGAATTGCGCATTCTAATGAAGTAGAACAGCATTTGTCCACGCCAACCTTATGAATCTATTTGCATGCGTCCCAATGCCATTCACTAAACAGCTTGATTTAGACATTCTGCCTTTTCCTCCACTTCCTCCTTCTCCTCTTTACTTTTCCGTACACTTACATTTCCTCTCTTCCCGTCCTTTCCTCTCGATTTGTCCTCTCCCTTGATTCTTTTGTTCTGTCTTCTTTACACTCATCTTTACTTTGTTTGTCTTCCTCATCATTTCCTCTATTCTCACCTTTTTTCCTGTCCTTTTTTTGTTTCCTTTCCACTCATGACAAAATATCTCAGTTTCTTTCTATTTCCTTCCTTTATTTGTTTCACTATCTCTCCTGTCCTATTTGTCTTACTTGTTAAACTCTTGTTTCCTCTGTTCACACCTTTTTTGTATTTCCTTTTCCTCCGATGTTTCCTCTCATTTATTCTGCACTCCAGTTCTTTTGTCCTCTCTTGACTCCTCTCCTTTCTTCTCCTTTTGTTTGGTTTAATTCCCCAAATCCTTCCATATGACTTTTTCTTCTCTCTTCTTCCTTTTTCCACTTTCCTCTTTTGTATCATTTCCACTCCTCTTCGCACCTATAACCTCTGCTCCTCTCTTCCATTTTCCTCTCATCCCCTGTTCCCTTATTTACTTTCCTTCATTCCTTTTCTCGTACCTTTCATCTCCTCTCTTTTCCTATTTGTCTGCCTTCCTCCCTCTCCATCTCCCGCCTTCTTCCTCCCTCTCCTGTCCTGTCATGTCCATCACCCGTACCGGCAGTGATCGCAGTAGACAGTGAGATAAGTAGCTTCTTTATAGAGAGTGTGAATGATATGTGGCACAGCCAGTGATTCTAAGTGACAGAGGCCAAATGGTAAGTGATGCAGCGCTCAGCTTCCCCCCAAGCTTTGCTGTAAACACACACACATAGCGCATTAACACACACACAGTCCCATGCATAAGGGTCTGTAAACACTCGCCAAAGCTGTAATTAATGTTGTCACCGACGGTTGTCTTCAGCATGGACGTGCACACGCAGAAAAGGCCAGCCACCCCGAGGCCTCTATTAACATGCGTCATATTAAATCACTGACTTGCCTCCACCAGGTTCCATCACCATCATCACCACCATGATCACCATCACCATCCCTGCCAGCCCCCCCC
>NW_011354720.1:145502-170353 GCF_000735185.1 Notothenia coriiceps
TCCCCTCCTCCTCCTTTTCCTCCCACCCCCCCCATCCTCCTTCTCCCCCCACAGTTGGGTATGATTTTAACGGACTCCACAGAGGTACTGACGCTCACACCACCGCTTCTGAAGCTCCCAAACAAGTATGTGGCACCATGGCTAACCACTGGGCTCCCTCATTGCTTATGCATGTGTATTGTTATTATTGTCTCACATCAGCATGTGTGTCTGTGCACCCTCTTATGTGTTTTTTTTGTTCATGTGCACCTGGCATTAACACCTGGCATTCTCCCATGCTGCTGGATCACACCTGACAACAGCGTGTGTATCCAGTAAAACACTTTACAGTTGTCTCATTGAAGAGCTTGGAGGCTTGGTGGTTATTTTAGTAAGTCAGGAAAAGGTAGCAGATGCTTTTAATGTCACTTACACACAAATAATTGTACTTCTTAAGATGGCGATTTTTCAATTAACACCTTAAGTGCTGACATCAGATACTTGCAGCTACAGAAGGTCTTAGAGATACACCCATAAATATACGTTTTAAAATATATTAAGACATAACCCACTCGCACAAACACACAAATGACCAAACACATTATCTCCCCACAAGTTACACCTGTAGATTGACCACACATTAATATAACTGTTAGCCGTCAGAGTAGTGCAGTTTTGACGCTTTCTTGTAGGCCGAACCAGAAGTCAGCATAGCAAGGGTTCCTTTGCCAAAAACCAATGGGATTGTTCCATCGTATTTTGGAATATTGCATAAAGTAAGACCTTTGGCTAACAAACGTTTATGATAATTCTCCAGATATTAACACCACTTTTGTTATATTTGAAGCATAATGCAATTGCCAGAAATAAAGAACGTTAGGCTATAAACAGACTGCATCAAGGTCACATCAGCACCGCAACGCTGAAGGCAGACTTGTGTGGGGCGTGATGATGTTAAGCAGCCTCATTTGGTCACTTTGTCAGTAACTGTTTTTATAATCAAAAAATGTTTGGCTATTCATGAGTGGGGTATTTCTCTGACGTCGAACAAAACATGAACATCTCCTAAGCTTGTGTTAGCCACAAACCTTATTTCAGGCATAAATAGTTGACTTTGAGACGAGGGAACTGAAAGTGGTAAGATGCTCACTCAATCATGGGACTCATTCCCTCACCACTCAGAAAAAGTAGAAATGTCTACAGATACATGTTTCAAACAAAGATGTGCAAACACATTCCCTGTAGTTGCTTTGATGTCTTTAAGGAGTTTTTAGAGTCAGTCAACGAGACAGAGGAGGAACAGAGGAATAAATCTGTTCTGCTTTGACATTCGGATAGAGCTGGGTTCTACGCGCTGCGCCTCCATCTTAATTAATCACACCCACACCCAACATGGATTCAGATTTACCGCACACTATGAATGATGGGAGCAGGCACGGCGGAGGGGTCCAATTAGATGTAGTGTTGACGCTGCTTTACGGTGACGATAACCTTTATTATAATGTAGTGCAGCGGTCCCGTCGGCGATGTTTCCTCGCAGGACGATGTCGTGGAGGTTCTCGCTTTCTTGTCACGTGTCGCCCTCCCCGTCTCTCCAGCTGTTTTTTTTTTTTGATTTTTGTTTGATTAATTATACCTTTTTCTTTTTTTTTGTATCTCCACCCCCCTTTCCTATCTTTCTCCACCGTCTGATGATGTATGATAACAGCTATATTTCCCTGTTTCTTCTTCAGGGAGAAAGGTGCGGGAGGGGCACGGGGAGTCATTTGTTTTCCCGCTTTGATACTCTTCCATTTATCAAAATGATAATTAGGTACAATTAAATGGCAATCTCATTTGTTTTGTTCAGGTGTGTGTTGCTTATTTTTTTATAATTATTTTTCCTATTTTTTTTTCCGCCGAGGTGTCTGTGCCATTGTAGGTCAGTCTAATTAGGGGCATAGGGTGGCCCTGGTGATTGAGAGGAATACAAAAAGACTAAATGACAGACAGGGGATGTGTGGCGCTACTGTCCACATGGCAGGGAAAGAGAAAGGAAGTCCATCTGGGTCAGGATAGAAAAGCAAAGTTAACTTTCTAAGTGAAATTAGATGTCAAAAATGAACCCTGAATGCTGTTCCTATCCAATAATAAGCCCTATTTCTAGCCAAATGCCTTCATGTCTCTTGGTTTATGTTTGTCTGTGTGTTTGGTTGTTTTTTCCCCCTTTCTTTTCATTTGCACTACAGCAATACTCATCCGTGTGTTACATCGTTGTCTTGTTTAATCTGTATTCTCAAAAAGTCTCCAAATTCCCTGTGTTATGTTCTTTCTGGCTACCATCTGACCTTTCAACTTAAAGTGTGTATTGTGTGTTTTCCCCAGGGGAGAGGCCATTCTGCTGCCAGCTCTGCCCATACCGAGCATCTCAGAAAGGGAACCTAAAGACACACGTCCAGAGTGTCCACCATTTGCCTTTTGACAACAGCCAGTATCCCGACACAAGGAGTCTAATACTGAGCCAGGAGGAGCAAGGAGCGCTGGCTGCCAAACACACACCGACGCCACCACAACAACAAGAGTAACCCATCTGGACTGAGGCCAGTCTAGTCAGGGACAACCCAAAAAAAAACACCATTCCTAAAAATGAGAGGACTGGAAGCTGGACCCAAGACTCATGATGGACCTCTCCTTGCCACCCATCACCCTTTAATTAACTTAGACACATTTTCTACAATGAAGGCTAGTCGTTTTCTTTTTTTAATTTGAAACAAGAAGGTGGTTAAAGCTGTGCTAGGCAATTTTGAGGAGTGTCTTATCGACTTACAAAAAATGATTCTGCAGTATCTTCACCAGAAATCGATATTTTGCTTCTTTAGATTGACAACAATTAGCAGGTTGTGTTTAGTTGACCTTAAATGAATTCTGAATATAGAACTCCCTAAAAACACAAAGAGTAACCTCTTGCTGCCATTTCAGAGGTACAGACCGATTTCAGCCTGTGCAGCTTTACAAGAAAAGCAAAGTTGTAATAAAACAAAGCGGAGAAACTGAACTTGAATGCAACTGCTAGCTTTTTGAATCAAGGACTATGGCATTGCATGGCTGCTGTAGTTATCTTTCCCTTTCTTTTTCTGCTTTAGCTTTATTGTAGAAGAGGTTGTGCATTCCTCAGGACACCAATCATCAGAGTTGAGAGAGAAGACGCTTCACAATTGATCTACAGTCAATTGACGCATTGCATGTTCTTTCTTCCTCTGGGTTTATGAAGATCTAGACATGCATCTGTCTGTGTGAATGTGTGTGTGTGTGTGTGTGTGTGTGTGTGTGTGTGTGTGTGTGTGTGTGTGTGTGTGTGTGTGTGTGTGTGTGTGTGTGTACACGAGTGTGTTAAACTCACTTCCCTCCACTCCAAAGTGTAACGTTAGCAGTGCAGTGACCACTCTAAGGCTGTGTAGCTGATGATTAGAAGGAGAGAGAGAGAGAGGTAGGATTAAAGGCAGAAAGAGAACGCTAATGGGGGTGTCTGCTTTAGTGCTCATTAAAAAGAGTGTGCGTTTTTAATAGCCAATATAAATGAGCGTACCATTTTTTATGGCCGTTCAATTATTGTCCATTTAAGAGGAAGTGACTGAGTGGAGGCAGTTTCCCTCCATAACTCCATCAAATGAAGGAGTGTTTCCGACACTTCTGACTTTGAGTTAGACCGACTACAAAACAGTAGGGATGACAGGAAGACGCTCGCTCGCTGTGGATCGCACAGAATAGACTCTTGTGCTATTACAAAAGAGAATATGGTAGTGCTACGTGTTAGCTAGTGAAGATGCATCTTAATGTCATGCTTCTAAAGGGTAACACAGACCTTTTGGCTTAAAGCTTTGGTATCAAAAGCAAGCCAGTCTCTCTGGTTAAAAGCCTGTGGCACAGAGTTTTTAGCACCAATGTGACCTAAGGGGCAACAAGATATTTAAATAAATACTTCACCCTCATTAAGACTGTTTGCAGATCAGTTAATCAGCCTGTGTTATCTTGAATACTTTAACAGTTTATATTTTTTCCTTTCATGCCTCATAAAGTTATTTATTTACAAAAGCCAGTTTTGCCCATATTGGGAATAATGTATTCCTCTGATTAGGTAGATTATCTTCTACACAAAGTAAAGGTTTATTTGTTTGCATTTTTTTACTATTGTAACATAGTGAAAAGTTCTACCTTTACAGGGGTCTCAAAATGAGTCAAATGAAACTATTTCAGAAGCAAAATTCATCTTCTCATATAAATCTCGGCAAAAAAAGGAAGGAAAATATCTCAAACTATTCCTTTTTCAACTTGAAACAACAAGAGAGCAGAGCTTCTTTTGCTACCAAACATTTAAGCAGAGTAAACGAGCCGAACTCTCACACTGTCGGTCTCTTGGAGGGTGATGTGAAGATTTGCATTCTAGCCGGAAAAGAGTGAGGAGGTCAGATAAAGAGGGAGAGGGCAGCCAGAAGCCAGGAGGTCAGGCTTCCAGAGAGTTCAGGTACAGGAGATGGAGACATTTTGAAGTCAATTGAATTGTAGAGCCGTCACAGCCTTAACACTGGTGGGTGTGCATTGGTGTGTGTGTGTTTGTATGTGCATTCTCAGTCCTCTCTGTACTGTATAAGAGGTTGACTTGTCACTTCTGTGTACTCCAGCCTTCCTCTAGATGCTTTCTATACTAGCCTACCTCCTCTGCAATGGAAGTGTGTTTAGTTTATTGGCTGGTGGAGTAGGAGGAGATGCTCTCTTTATGTCCTGGGCTTGTTTTGTATCTCTTCAACATCCTCCACATTTTTGAGAAAGCCATGCATTGACCATATCATGTATAAAATAAGTATTTAGCCACCCCTTTCTAAATAGTCCCCCCCTTTCAAGTTTAAAACCTTGTGTTTGAAATGTAGGCCATGGCAATAAGTTATTTTGGATCCAGAAGTGACTACATTTGGATGATCCATTGCTATATATCCTGATTGACAGGTTGTTGTATCACAAGGTGGCCAAGCCCTAAAGAGTACTCTGCTTTATCTTTTATTTTACTTTAAATGGGAACATACCCTACCCTAAAAAAAATAATTAGGGTAGTTAGTTAATTAAAATAATTAGGGTAGGGTCGTTTTCTCATAGACTTCCATACAATTTGACTTACTTTTGGAGCCAGTGGATTCGCCCCCTGATGGTCTTTACACATAATGCAGGTTTAGGCACTTCTGCATATGCCTGACTTTCCAGACCCTGAGGCTACGTCCACTTCTTTTATACAGTCTATGGTCTTGCCACGATGGGGAAAAGAGATGAAAGCAAGGCAGTTGAAAGCGAAATTACACAGCAAGAGTTGAAATGTGGAGACATTTTGTACGCATAACATCAAAAATCAAAGCAGTTAAAAGATATCGGAACGTAAACAGTACTATACTTCCCATCTATTTGAAGACCTCAGCAGTTTTTCCCTAATGATGAAATGGTTGCTATTCCAGTGGGTTGTTGAGTTATGCTTACAGCGTTGTGTGCTTGAATATGCCTAATCATACACAAATGTGTGTATTGAAGGTGTGGGTAGTGAAAATACTTGAAATAGACACTCTAGCCTTCGAGGTAGTGTAGTACTAATACCAATGTTGTACAGAATTCCCTTTAAGATTAATTCCTCAGTGATGAATTTGTACTCCGAAGTGTGACTTAGAAAAACTTTGAAGCAGGAGTGAGTGTATGTAATATAAAACTGTCTATCTGTAATCCACTCTTACCAAACCCTTATATACAGCGGTAGAAACCAAATGGCATTACTAGTGCACTTAGACTAGGTTACTGCTTTAACCGTTCTCATGTTGTCCAATACTAGCTAAGGTTTCTTTGAGAATGTCTTTTTAATGGTGCCGGCTAACACACTTCAATGTCACTTGGGGTTTAGAGGCTTTTTGTTAGGATGTTTCCATAGATTTCTATTGACAAATGATTTGTTCTGTGACGGCTGTGTGGCACTGCTTTTTAGCTTTGTTTCCTTACTGAAAGTTGGATAATTCTAGGTGCAGCAGTGCTTCTTTTTTTCATAATAAAGATGTAAGAGTTTGTTTTTAGTATTTCTCTTTACTAAACTGTAGGGTTTGTTCAGTAGCTAGCCATGGCTGCCCTCCCACAGGGGCTGGCACGTGTTGTTCTTTTTTCTTTGGTTGGGTTTTTATCATGCCTCTTAAGTTGTATTATTTGTGTTCGTATTGCTTTTTTAATTATTATTTGTTATGAACTTCATGATTAATTTACCTTAGAAGAAATTATTATTCCAAGTGTATTTGGTTGATATGTATTTATTATCACTTCAAAAAGGATTAGAGGACAGAGGCAGACAGCAGCGTTTGTTTAATTCGATTTTTTCTTTTCTGGGTTGTTCTTTTGTTTTTATACCGTGTAGTTTTCATGCCAGCAAGCCGGTGTGAAAGCTCTACCTCGTCTGAGCCATTCTCAGTTCTGTTACACTTTTGTACATCATTTCAAAAAGATGTAATGTCATGTCCACAATAAAAGACACACAAAATGGCACCTGTTGGCTCTGTTTTATCTGCCTTTGCTTGTTTGTTTTAATTCTACCTCAGCCACTGTGACTGAACACATCCAGGTTTAGATGAAAAAGCTTCACAGATTTGCAAATGTTATTTTTTTCCTTTTACTCAGACTGCCAATGTGGAATTTACAAAGAAACGTTCAGTGCAACATCTGTACATATTGACAAGATTACTGAGAACTGAGCACATTTTACATTCTTATGTTTCTCTCACAAGGCTTATCCTCGCCATGGTCGCTCGCTGTCATCATATGTTACTTTCAGCAATGTGCACACAAGCTGTACTGGTATTTCAATCCTAAATATTCATATCCACTATTTCTTCCTGACTGTAGCTACAGTTCAATGTTTATCCTATGTATCTTTTCTCCTTACCCAGTCCAGACAGAGGCAGATTAGATTAACTGGAAGCTCTTAACGACCCGATTCCGATGTAATGATATTCATGCTTGCGCAGTGTTAAGAACAAACTAAATATACAATGGCAACTGGCAGGGATGAAGTACATCAGGAATTACAAAGAAAAAATAGAAAGATCATAAAAGTGCACTCAGCAGAGTACAGATCCACTACTTGGTGTGTCTCCCTTAACCATTACATAAGAAGAAGAGTTGAGTCCCACTCAGTTGACCCTTCTTGCTCCCTCACAGTTAAGATGACAGCGAAGATAACAAAAACTGGGATTTTATCATCTTGTATCATACATAACTTAAGTTGAACATAACATATGAGGTATGGAATTAGCATGCATATGCTCCAGTTCAAAGTGAGTCCTGGGTTGCGGTCGAATTGTCCAAAAATCTGCTCCTATCGTCTTTTCCCAACCACTATTCCTTAACCTCTGTGTGAAACGTCACAGGGTTAAGTAATATTGGTTAGGAGAATTCAAAGTACTTAAGAAAAGACGACAGGGCTTCAAGAGAATCTGACTGCACTTACACTATCTGATACATTTATGACGCGCCAGCGGATATTATTAATGTGTCTGCTGTGGGGAAACTACAGTTTTCCGTACAGCGGACTACCGTAAGCGCACATACTTTGCACCGTGTGCTATGGTGTTGTTCTATGCAGGCTTTATGAATGTGGACAACAGTGACAAAGATATTCTTCATTAGGTTGGACCTAATCCCAATACGTTTGATTGTGTAAACATATTTTAAAATAAATACAGTTGTATTTATAAACACTGTGTTTCACACCATTCAAACACGTTTAAAACTTTTTAAGAAACCCCATACAGCTCAGTAAATACAGTGAAATGTTGACTTTATTTGATCATTCTACAGCGAAAAAATAACGTTCATATTTCTCCTTTTGATTATTATAGTGTTGAACATTCAAAACAAATCACTTTCTGAAGTTACGGCACAAGTTGTTAAATACTTAATAAGCACCGCAACTTTCATGATTTGCATTTCTCTGTCACGACCGGTTGTTTCCTTGAACGGCCGAATGTTGTTTCATGGTAAATGTTGCGGCTGAAAGGTATTGTGGGACAGCACTTTCTTCTTTCCTCCTCTCTCTCCAAGGAGCAGTGTTTCCTAAGCTAAAGTAGGTTATAAAGGAAGTATTGAAGCTAATTTCCTATCATCTAGAGTAGTCACTTCATTCCGTTAGGACAAACGTCAAAATATGACCTGCAACAGGCTTGATATGCCTTTTGCTATTGAACAGTAATACAAATGATGTGACGACTGCAAGAGAGTTAAGGCAGTTAACCTTAAACCTCAATGCTACAAACACACCTGACATACAGTACATCACTCTCCATATCATCTACCGAGCGCACCCACTGCAAGGCCCCATCATCACCCCCACATCCACCTGCAGGCTTTAACTAGCGGGAATATGTTAAATCATCCTGTTCCGTATTGTAATAAACATTTTGAATATAAGTTGTCTAACTGATTATGTGGTCGAAAATTCAACTGCACTCCAAAAAGCTACTACTTGAATTATAAAATTGTCAACATGAAAAATGGCTTCCATTTTCTTTGACACTGTGGCTATGATTTCGCTCGACACACAATACCAATGACCCGCAGAAGAAAGTGAAAGTGGTCATGATCTATGAAGATGAGGTGAAAAACAGATCAGACATAAGCCACACTGCAAGCTGTTCCCTTTCATAGCGTGTGACAGGTTTGATGGATCGCCACTTTGATGTTCGTCCGGGGCCCGTTGGCACCTTGATGTCCGTGTGTGGCCGTGTGGTTGAAGTCGAGCTGCCAAGCAACGGTGATGAGAAACCCTCACCCTTCCACTGCGAGGGACCACCTAGGGATTGGTTGCTACTTTGCCAGTCTCTTTCATGTTGCGTGTCTATGTGCACCATCTGTCTGTCGGTTTGAGCGACAGGTGAATGACGGGTTCCCTCTGAGAACATGGCACATAACGTTAATGCCAGGCAGGCCCGCGGGCTGAGAAAAGACTGCAGCTGCCCGTCACTCTTCCCAACCTCATCAGTCACTGCGAAGGCAGACGTGACGGCCCTGAGCTCCCTGGAAAAACCTGTTCGCTGACATCTCTTCTTTCTGTCACACAGCAGAGGGAAGCTGACTGACTGAATGACTGACTGAGACGGAAAATACGCTGAATGTCAGGCTGACTCACATTTGATGGAAAGGTGGGTGAAGAACACATAGTGTGCTTTTCTTATTTCACTTTCTTTATGTGGCAAAAGTAAGCTATTGTTGGTCCCTTTGTCAGTCACAAATGTGTTACCGCACGGTTATATCAACAGGTAAGCATGTACAAAAAAGTGTTTTCCACCTGTTTAAAGGGATGTTTATAGCTTCTTTATGATAGAGATGACATAACCATTTAAACGTTTTTGAGCAGAATAATTGTGTGTTCAAGTTGAGAAAGCCTAAAACATTTGATGGAACAAATATTTGGCTATTTTGGACAATTGTCATAACTTTACCAAAAAAACTTTACACAGCATTGAGGTAAGAAAGTGGGCATGCAGCAAAGGGCCACGTCGGACCCTAAACTTAAGGAGGTGGGGTGCTCTTATACAAATGCTCCAATGATGAACATTTTTGCAAGTGACTCTCAAAGTGTGAGCTGTAGAACAAGACTAATGCCCCTCAATGTAGGCGGGGGAATCAGCGGATTAGTGTAGTTCCGGCGCATGAAACTCCTGTGACATCATCCTTGAAGGGATATTCATTCAAAACCACAAAAGAAGAATGTCAAGTGTGTCCCTCTGACCAATCAGTGGTGAACAAAAAAAGAAACAGATCCTATTCACACTTTCTCAAATTGAACTTCAATGCTTAAATCAGCATGCTAGTGTGCTTCTGGTGAACATTTAACAATTTAATGAATACTAAACACAAAGTACATCTGAAGTTGATTAGAATCCGAGTCCAACCTTGCCATCTCTAAAAGGTACAGTGCTAGTAAGACAAATCCTTCCAAATGGCCCTGAATTCCTTTTTATTCCTCACACTTCACAAAAAATGAAGAACAATAATAACTGACTGAGGGAGTATGGCAAACACCCTGAAACATTTCTTACCGTGGTGGCATCCTGCGGTAGTGTTAAGAATAGAAGTCAGCGCTACACAATGATACAACCAACCCCCCAAGGACCTGACTCTGAGACCATGGACTGTACTAATCAACACAGGGCTAGTTTCTAACCTTTCTTACAGTACACTATATTGTGTATGCCCACCCTGATCATACCTCACATTTCATCCATGTCTTTCTGCTAACTCTCTTGCGCTGCATCTAAGAATGGACTAGTCATCTCTCTGGAGTACTTCTTCTTTTCTTCTTTGCATGTATCCCTCTGGAGCTCTGCTTTGTACCGTCCGAGTCAGAGGGCATGATCTATATCTGCCACCAGGGAGCACTATCCCTCTCTAATCGCTGCTAAACGGCCTTCCTCAGGAGGATAAGGGCCACATCGCAGACCAAATGGCACTTGTACATGTGCAATGTCTGGGTTGGCGTGGGCGGTGGAGGGGGTAAATATACTTAAAACACACTACGGCTCATATCAGTGCGGCAGCCTTGACTACAGTTACCACCAGAGAGTCCGACTCCTCCGCATTTCCCAGGCAAAAGGCCAAACACATTTACAACACTTCAAGTGTCTGCGACACAAGAACGCCCTCTCCACTGTGAAATATGTAAATATTGCACTAATCAAAGGGTTGTGGAATCGCAAAATGCCACGGAAAGGTTATGACCCGGAGCCTGTGCTAATAGGGGAGGGAGGGAGGGGGGAGGAAGAGGAGGTGATGGAGGGAGGGCTGGGGGTTGAGTTGTGGTGGTGGTGAGGGGTGAGTGGGGGAGAGGAGTGACAGCTACCACAGGCATTTCTCCTGCCTGAGGAGGACCTTCACATGCTGACCTCCGCCTCCTGCACTCCAACGCTCTGACAGTAATGAATAGGAAGGGGCTGTTTATGCATATCAAATGTTATTTACTCTCCCACAGTCAACTGTAGCCACAGAGGAAAGAAAGAGAGAGCAGCACACAACACAGGATATTCCCAAAGACCGTGGGGCTGCCATTAGAACAATGTGGACAAGAATGCAGAGGCCTCTGCGGTGCACTGAGGTTAATCTATCTATCGCAATGAATTACATGACATGGTTTTTTGTGTGGCTCGAGCTCCTCTTGCTTCTAAAACGCTGCATTGTTCCCCGCCTTGATTCTTTTCCAGGATTTGGAGTGCTTGACAGATACAGAGTACCTACATGAAAACAAGCCCCTGTGAGTACATAAGTGAATTTGACAATGAACTCCTCTTGATATCTAGCCCACATGATTATTTACTTCAACTATCTCCAGCTCCACGAAACTAAAGTCTATATCCAGTGAAAGAATCGGGGGGATGTTAACATACATTCTAGTCATGTAATATATTTTTAAGCAGGATTAATTCTTCTCCACATTGACATGATTGGTCTTAAATAGCGCAAACCTTAAAGCCAGAGGGAGGAAAAGCCTGAGCGGAATTATTCAAGGGAATGACGTTCGACGACAAGCTCAAGAAAATAACCTTGAGCAGGAACAATGAAGAATCAGCCGCCAGAAAACGTTTGTGTTTTTCTCCAGCCTGCGTGTCATCGTCGTCGGTTTACGACTCGGCTTCATTTGCCATCACCCCTTGTGAGAATTAAGTTGGATCTTAAGTATGTAAATGAGAACCTATTCCGTGGCCCCCACCCTCTCTTATATGAATCCCAGGACAGACCATGACATTTAACATCGCCTTCACTAATTTGTGCTTAATAGCCAAAAAGTGATTAGAATTAACATTAATGACATTTCATATGTCTCCCCTTTCTACATTCATTACCCCTTCTCTGCCGCTGATACTTAACCGGCTAATGCTGGTGGCTTAAATTTCACGTTACACTTTTGGCAGAGATCTTTCAGAAGTCCTTTTTTTAACACTTTTTCTCTCCTTCTCCTTTGCAAGAAGACAACAAGGAAGGAGAATTAAAGAAGGGGAGGGAGGGGGTTGTATAAAGCCTTTAAATTAGGAATCTATTCAATCGGTCTTTACCAATTGACATGAGCATCGCGGCAGATTAAGAAAGAGGGGGGGTCATCTATTTTCTGGCTGAACGCCTGTCCTATCACCATCAGCCCTTCTTGTCGAAACAAATGCTGTCCGATAGCCTTCATCTCTTCTTCTTCTTCTTCTTCCTCAACGCCTTGAACCTTACTCCGCTACAGTTTCCCCCCAGCAAAGCCAAATCACAGAGGATAACAGGGCCTGAACAACTGCTGGCATTTTATTATTATGCCTTTGCTTGGATCTGTACATGGAGGAGATTATCGCGTGAAGAATGAACATTGTGTTTCTTTCAAACGCCAGTCTCCACCAGCCATCCGCCCTCGTCTCTGGTAATTACTGATGGTCTCCAACCTTGTTCAAGGGCAGCAAGCCTTTCCCATGTGTTTCTTACAGGGAGGTCACCCCATCATATATCAAATACTAGTTAGTACTATACTGACCCTGAGTACAGAATATGAGAACAAAACAAGTTCAACCCACTCAACTGCACATCAACTTCATCACACATATTTGTATTAAGTTGAATCTAACACAACATGAAATAATTTGAGTGGCCCAATTGAATACGTTTAATCCAATTACAATATAAAATAAACTGAAATAAAGAGCGCACTTAAGCACCGCCACTTTTCGGACCATTATCATCCTATCATTACAATTTCTGACAAGTACTGTAACATTACAGACAATGCAACATGTTAGACACATGGCGTTGGAGCAATTTAAGTTTCATAAAGGTAGAAAGCCCATTAATTAGCTGCAGCCTTATCTGATTTGTATTACTTTGGTTGTTTTGTTAATTAAGATCATCGACTGGAGGGCAGAGTTTAAACACCTTCTTTTGTTTACCACTACAACATCGCTGTTATACAAGAATGGAGGACAGAGGTGGCTGTGAAAGAGGAAAACAGGGAGGGATGTTGTGGACAAAGGGAGAAAGGGTATTTTAGTACAGGGGTGGGGGGTTAAAAGGGTAAGAAGAGCTGGGGGTGATCATGGGTAATGGTGGAGACCTCGCCGCTGACGGACAGGCCAATCTCCCGCCTGGACAGACTCAAGAGAGATGTGTCAGTCTGCGCCGGCACCCCGGGCCAGCCGCACCACCACCCCGCTAAATGTGTATTGGCAAAGTGTCGGTGCCAATGCCATTAGCCAGCATACTTAAATTCCCCTATAATTTTCTACGGGGCTGCTCGTTATTGGCACCTCTGATGGGTCGAGTATTTGAATCCTGGTTTCGGTTTTAATGGATGACTGGTGGTGGTGAGCTGCTGCGAGGCCATTTGTTATCACCCTGACAAGACACGTCCACATGTACAATACACACACACATTGGTGTTACTGTCCTTCTAAGGACCTCCATGGACACTATTCATTCCCTGTTGCCTCAGTCTCACTGCTACATGATTTACCTTAAACTTAATCTATTCCTAGCTAATAAATTAGAATTCTATAATCATGTAAACGATTGTCCTCACTGGCTAAATTGAATGTTATTTAATTCTCAGTAAATGATAATAACTACATAAGACATTTTCATTCTTACAAAAGGGCCCTTTTATCCTAAACCTAAATAAAAAAATACATTTTAAAATACAAATTTACACTCAAGTTCCTAGGTAAGAGTTTTGTGAAAGTATGCAACATTTCACAGAAAAGTGAATAAGAGATTTTAATAAAACCCAACATTGAATACAAACTTGTGTGGCAAACCCCTGATATTTATCTTGTGAGTGACCCTTTGGATGGGGCCTGACCCCAAGTTTGGGCAACACAGAACCAAATTACAAAATTACCTGAATGCAGAATGAAAAGGCTTTCTTTATATTTGATGCCTTTGGTAAATTGTGCTGATTACACCTATCTACGTTTACTGAAGTATATTTTGAATGCGGGTTGTTTACACGTAATGGAATACCCTTTTAATCTTTTACACTTTATCTTAAGTTACAAAAAGTCATAAAGGGAGTAGGACCATTTATAGAAGTTATGCATGTTATACTTTTGTAGGGTCTTCAGTCTGTCAACTGTCCTATTACGAAGTGTTTTAATAATAAAGTTGTACAGATGTATTATGTGTTCCTGGATGATTCTCTTGTCAATCTACAATACCATGTTTGGTACAGCCAGAAAAAGAAAACATCGGAGCTTTCAGAAAGCCATTATTAACGGTACAAAAACGCAGACAAACTGTTACATGTTAGTGTATCAAAGACATATGTACATTTCTTGTCTAAATATTTCCCCACAGGCAAATCAACAGGCCCTTTATCATTGTATCCTCTTACCTGGAGAAATATAGGGATACCTCATAAAGCACTGTTGGGTGAAGCCTTTAAATACTCCTATTTCCATTTCTTTGGGAGATTTATCTCATGGCTACATCAAAACAAAAAGGTTTTTTAGGTAAAACCCCCCAAAGCACTCCAAATGTAAACATGGCCACACATGGCGAAAACATAGACCGCCTAAAATGGTATGATGAATAATGTATTGTAGTGTATTTTAATCATATGTTAAGTCCTCATCATTAACCATGGGATCCTGGTTACATGTGCTTTGCAGCTTAAAGGGTCAGAGTACTCCTTCCACCAGTGCATTTCCAAAGTTACAGGTCTAAAACATGCAGCAGTTCCTACAAAAAGAGCAATAGAGTCCAAAGTACAGACGCCTCAACACCTCTCAGTACACCATTGGGACATATCTAATGAAGAAACACACTTCCAGTGCTGATCTGAGATCAGGCTTTTGCCAATCAAATCTCACTCATTAGCTTTATGAGGCAACAAGGACAAACTTAAATGTGAAGGGATTGTGATTAGCATTTCATTTACATTTTCAGCTTGATTGTCCCAGGATCCCGATACAATGAGCGCAAAGAAATGAGATATTTATAACTTTCTCTTACCATCTGTGGCCCAAAAAACACATTAAAACCTCTCGAATTTCCATGAGCAAACGATTGTGAAGTTGTTTTGGACTCTTGTGGGATTCTCAGCTTTGAACGCAATTTTTACAAATCTGCTCTCTCCCTTCCAGCGACATTGCCCGCGTTGCGCATCGAGGGAATACAGCCTATTCGTCAGGGCCAAGACAAACACACGCTCAAAAAACACACATGAGCCACCACAAAAGTGAAATAACCACATACAGGAGCAATTTAGCTCGGCTGTAATTTGTATATAGTGTTTGACAACCTTGCTGGAGAAGTTTTCACCCCAGAAATGCTAAGTAGTCCCAGCAGGAGTCAGTCAGGAAGAGGAGAGGGGCTCTTTGCTGTTTAATGTATTCTTCGGCAGCCCAGAGGCCTCCAAAACGCTGCATGTCTTTACAATCCAGTGTACACACACACACACACACACACACACACACACACACACACACACACACACACACACACACACACACACACACACACACACACACATATCTGTCGGCAGTCGGCTCTGAAGGAACACTGCTAATGGGGCTGTTTTTAATGAGCCAGGAAGAGGAGAGTGACCCTTCGAAGGTGAATATCTCTATCTCTCTCTCTGTATTTTGCTGGGTGGAAGCGTATGAAACACACAAACACACACACACACACACACACACACACACACACACACACACACACACACACACACACACACACACACACACACACACACACACACACATCCTGATTTTATACCAAGTTGTAATATTTATGTCTAATTGTTTTTAACTGCCATAATTACTTTCAGCTCTCGGCTCATTCATTCAGCCCAATCGCCTCTTTTAGGAGCGAGCTTGAGAGACATCAGAAGGCAGAAATGTGTGTTTTTTACGGCTGGGAAGCCTGCATAAATTGTAAGGGTTTGGAAAAAAAGGAGCCCTGCAGCAACAGTCCTCCGCAGGAGATCCGCCGATTTCCTCAAGTTCCACTTCACGTTGCAAGGGACATATCCATCCCCAGACAACCATTTCACTTTATTTCCCTGATTTTATGATCTTTTCCCTGTTAACAAAAAAGAAATGGAAGAGGCAGTTCTGCGAGCGGCCAAAAGATGGCACACTATGTATGGCGGGAGGAGGGCTGTGGTAGTGGCGACTGTATTTAACCCAGAACCTGGAGAGCCTCTGTGTTTCCTCTGCTGGGAATCTTCTGCTTCTAGGATTCACAGAGGAAGAGGAGGAGGGAGAAGAAGGTGAACGGATGTCATGCTCCTGCCCGTGTTGCTCAAAAAACTGTGGCTGCTTTTGCACTAAAATGAGCCCGGGGATATATGGCGGTGACATTTCATCTGAGAGCACCCATGGTTCATTTTCAGTCTGTAGAACATGCGGAGTTACAGTGCAATCTGAGAATAAAAAAAGAAGATGTGGATGATTTGTGTTTTTAACATCTCGGTTCGCTTAAATAAATGTGCAGACTAACCAGGAGAGACACATTGTGCAGGTTAATATTTTTGGCTCCTAAAAAAAAGAGAAGAAGGGAATGAAAAATATCCTTTCATACATCACTTTTTAAACACATTTGTCACGAAGCACGCTCATTTATCCCGCCAAAATTGTCTTTTTATGGGTGTTGCTGATTTCTTTTAATCATTCTTTCCTCACGCCTGGTGCTGCAGATTCAGTTTTAAAATATTTTTCTTTTTTGCCAGACATGATAGATTGGAATGCATCTTTTTTGGAGGTGGGTTAATTGCATGACATTACCGTTATCAGAAATATACAGCATGCAAAAATGTGAAATCTTCTAAAATGGATTCATGAACTAGATATTGGCTGATATGGACGTTTTTAACAATCAAATGCATTCCGATTTATTTTACATATTTTGGATTAATGCTTCACTTTCTACATGCATTTACACTGTATGTGAATGTAAAAGTGTGCGGCTAAAGTGTGACTACATTTGCTCTGTTACACGCGCACACACACACACACACACACACACACACACACACACACACACACACACACACACACACACACACACACACACACACACACACACACACACACACACACACGGTACTAGACCACTGAAAATCAATGTGACAGGTTTCAGTCGTCCCTCAGTGTACACATCCCCTCTCAGACTCTCTCCTGACATCTGCTCGATTACCTCCTACAGCCCCACACACACACACACACACACACACACACACACACACACACACACACACACACACACACACACACACACACACACACACACACACACACACACACACACACACAGAGAGAGACTCCCTCCCTCCCCGTGGCCGCTCTAAGCCCCTCTGAGCCATATGAAATGTAGTCGGTGCAGGAGAAACCAGATACTGCTGGCTGTGTCACATTGCGTTTGCCGCCACCCGTCAGGAGCGGGTCTGTTTGAGTGCCAGACGTTATGACAGCGTCACTCATCCTCCTGCAGCCCCAGCAGCAGGCTGCAGGACGGAGAAGAGGAGGAGGAGGAGGAGGAGGAGGAGGAGGAGGAGATGGGGGGGGAGAAAGACCTCCACTACAGGCTGATGGGAGGTGGAGAGGAAGGGAGGAGAGTCCAGCATTTACAGGAAAATGGAATATCAGATTTCACACGAAAACACATCTTGTGTACTGCATTTGGTTTGATGATTTCCCATTAATAGAGGAAGGCCACAGGGCAGGAGGAGGATTATTTCTGTGGTGGACAGTTCAAAAGTACAATTACTGTACATGAGTACAATTTTGAATGACTTTTACTCTGAACATATATCCAATATATGCTTCTTTATCCTTTTACTTCACTTTATCTCAAAGGCAAATATTTTACTTTTTACTCCACAACATTAATCTGACAGTTTAATTCAGATATAAAAAAAGCAAAATATATTTTAAAAGTCATTATTGATACCTTGTTGAAGTAAAGAGCAACTAGTGAAGTAGTCATACAGTATCTATGATAAAAATCAAATACAAAAATAGCAGTTACATTACATCTAATTTAGCTGAAGCGTATATCCAAAGCAAGATAAGTGCATCCAACCATGAAGAAACAAACAACAAGAATCCTGCAGGTACATTCACTATCTGTAAACCCAACCAGATTAAGTGCTTCTGCATTAGCCTCACTTAGAACCAAACCTTTTTAAGGGCAACGTTCAGAAGAGAGATTTCTCTGATTTATTTTGTATTGTTCAAGGCGCAGTCTAAACATGTGATGTTTGAGTCTGTGACCGAAGATGTGTGGACTCTGCTGTCCTGATGCAAAAGTTTATTCCACCATTTTGGGGCCAGGATGGCAAACAGTTGTGTTTTTGCTAAGGGTTATAGGGGTATCATTTGCAGCGAAGGAGTAGCGATTGGCCGCAACAGTGTATGGTTTGACCATATCATGGATGTAGGAAGGGCCTTATCCATTGACAGCACGGTGGTCAGTTGTGCAGAAAGAGTACTGTTTTGCTTTGAGTACATTTTTATGCTTATACCTTTATACTTGTAAAGAAGGACTTTTGGAGAAAGTATTTCAAAATGGTAGTATTACTACTTTACTTAGATCAACTTGTTAGATTGAGTACTTTGTCCGCCACTGCCTCTTTTTTTCACGCTGGTCCCAGGATTTGAAGCGACACTCTAGTGGCTCCCTAACCTCTTACATTATGTGTGTGTGTATGGCTTGGGGATTTGATAGCCTGGCCAAGTTGATGATTGAGCTGCTTATCCTGTCAGACCTACCGCCTAGACTTGCATTTGTATTTCATTTTTCAGGCCGCTTTATATATTTTTTAGGCCTAAGGTAAGTGGGGGGGGGGGGTTGCAATATGTCATCCCCAGAAGGAGCACAGATAAAAGCCAGCTACATGGCAGTCAAGGGCACACACACGAAAAAACTCAAACAAACCTGCACTTCATACTTCCCCGTATACACACAGAGAAGACGTGACGGCAGCCCGGGTTTGTCAGGTGGTCCGACAGCCGCCGACAGCACCGTGAGCTCCCAAGTGGCCCGGAGAGCTTCCAGACAGCAGGACAGGAGGCCCGGACAGCAGCACCTCATGCCCCCCCCTCCCCTCCCCTCCCTGGCCTCACCTGCTGCCTCACCTCCAGCCTCTCACCGTGCAGGACAGCAACCCTCAGAAGAGCCCGGCAGGATGAGAGGTGATGGACAGGCCGCCTCCGGTGTGAAATCTCGCTGTTTCTCCTGCCGACGTCACGGACAGACAGCTCCCTGTGACATGGAGCAACAGAGAAGGAAACAGAGTTTAAGTGGTTATCCTCAAAAATGCTTTTGTCTCTGTGATGTCTTTGCTTTGTGGTTTCCGGTGTCGATCAAACGATGTCTGTGGGTCTTTTTTTTCCTTTAGGTTTCTATAGGTGGTGCTCTTTTCTTTGTCTGCTGAGCCACAGTAGTTACCGTCGCTCGTACTTAATCTTAAATGTCAAATGCATCACCTCCTCTGTGCCCCCACGCTTGGTTTTTAGATCAGCAAATGTCACAACCTTCATAATAGCTGATTCACTGCTGTGTTATATCAGTGATTGGCAGTTGTAAAATAGACTTAGTGTTCAGTGGTGGAAGAAGAACTCATATCATTCACTTAAGTTAAAGTGCAGAAAGGTAAAATAAACCAGTACGAGTCCAATAAATGCCTTAAAAAGTCCTGCTTACAAAGAAAATGTAATTGAAGTTTTTAAAATAAGTATTTAGAAGTATATGGGTCCAATCAATGTCCCTGAGAGTGGTGTAATATAAGATATGAACTTTTTGGATTTATGCATTGTTGCATATTTGGCATTTTACTTTACTAGTTGTAGCTACTTTTTACTAGTGTACATATATTTTGGAAAGCACAGTCCAAATAATCAAAAGTTACATTTTATGACACATGAGGTGACATATAGACGAAACAATTCACATTTGTACACATTTTCTGGCACGTTTCTCAATTGTATTCCTTCTTTGGTGAGATATTTGATAATTTTTTACTTTTTGGGTCTTGAAAGCAACTTTAATGAGAGAGACATGAAACTGCTACTAACTCTTAAGACCTCTTGAGAGTTAAAAATGGTACAGAACTACAAACAGTTTATTTTGTAAGGAATCTCAAGCCAACATGTTGAGAAGAATTGGTTGAATTTGTAATAACACAATGTATTGTATGAGCTTTTCATGTGCATTAAAATGAAAAGTCTTAAGGGGATACAGTTGAATATATTATAAGTTGATGTATATGATATATATATATACTATATTGATGGAATGTTATGTTTTAAGTATGCAAGTAAAGCATTATCCAATGGTTTTTGGTAGATTTAGGAAAAATCTGCACTCAAATAGAAAAAGTGTAGTAATACAAACACGTTAATGTGTATATTGGATGTTTCCTACTCAAAATTATTTTGTGTAATGAAACATAATAGCAAAACATCTCAAAAACGACCATTACACTTTCTAACCCCTTATCTGAAAAGTAACTTTGATAAGGCTATCTTCTCATATGTAGTGAAGTATAAATAAAGTAGCATGGACATGTTAATATGAGATCAGGTAGTACAAGGAGCAAAGTACATAAGTTTGCATGAGGCAGTTTAATACTTTAAATGCCAACAATGTGCGTTGGAAAACACATGCTGGTGTGTGAGCCTCGCTCAGTGCTGCTGTCAGTCTCCTTCATAGCCATTCTATGTATCACTACCTCAGAAATGAAGGCCCTCTCCTATGAATGATTAATAAACAAAGCTATTAACAATGCGGCAGACATTTCACAAAAGGTTCATTTTCGGAAATACAATCTCCCTTTTGTTAATAATGTCCATTAATCATGGGAGGATGTCACTTAACGCAAGGTTAATGAAACACTGCTAATGCCTGGCTAATCTATCCCCAGTCAGAAAGCCGCTGTAACTGTAATTCCTAACCCCTCCAAACTATTTCCCCGGGATTCTTGCCGTGTGATTGATGGACGCGGGACAGGGGATGTCCATTATTTTTAAGTGGAACACAGAGGCAGGATATAGGGTCAGCTGTGGGCCGAACTCAGAAAGCTTTACCTGTCCAAACGGCTAATGAACCACTGACAAGATATATGGGAACACTTTGGGGGAGAATTTAAGTATGACATAACAACTTGATAATGGATTTATTGTGGCACTTTTAACCATTTATTCACAATCAAGTATAATGTTCCTTCATAATCCACTGGCAAAGTATTCGACTTCGAATTGCGCTGATATTCGCGCAATAGTGTTTCGCGTTTTGCGACTTCCGTTCCCCAGCTGTCAGGCCGACCTATTAAACAGAGTATTATTTTTTTATGTCTGTGTGCATTGTGTCTGTGTAAGCGTGGCGTGGTGTAAGCACAACATTAGGAGAGATGTTTATTGTAATGTGAGTGTCTGGTGCCAGCTGAGCTGAGCTGCAAGCTGTTTGGAGAAGCGGATGACTGTTTGATTGTTTGATGACAATGTGAGCCTTGCATCTCGCTTCCTTTCGTGTGTGTCTCTGAAGAATGCTGACATTAAATGTTTGATGTTGGCATGCACAACTGATGTACAAATAAAAAGCCTCACCGGTGAGACGTGTTTTTTTGTTCTCTTCTGCTTCTTCTAGCATTTTGACAATACTATTGTTGTTTCCAGATCTGATTCAAGTTTACCGTTTCCCCCCTTTTTTTAAAGTTGTTATGTTTTATGTCTTATTTTCCTCTTGAACCAGAAAGACGGCAGAATTGAGGAGCATAAAAACAGAACATTCACTCGCATGTGACTTAAGGAATACAATGTTTTCCAGGCGAACACCTCCTGGTTTTCAATCGGGGGTGTATACAGCATGACGGTGGGGCTGGTAGAGGAGAGGCAGGTCAATATGAGTCCTAAAAAAGCGTGAGTTCATTTCCCCGCTGTGCTCCCCCCTGGCCACCGACCGCTCCATATACAAGTCAAATCGGCTTTTTGCCTCCCAAAGCCCTGTGATTTATGACCCAGCTCCATTGAGCAGACCAGCTAGTTTTCATTTTTGTTAAATCACGCGGCCGCTTAAATGAAACTATTGATTTAAAGTCAGCTTACAGAGGATTTAATTTGTATTTGGAAAATTAAAGCAGGTAACGCTTTATAATTTCACACTACACTCGAGTATAACCAGTTATCCCAGAACCCACTGCGCCCCAAGAATAAGCGCTAACCCCCACCTTCCCAACACCAACACACACACCTTTCCCCCCGTAATTTCTCCCTCCATCGGGTCATACATGGCCACTTTGTGCGGCCATTAATGCATTTTGGACAGCAAGAGGAGGGATTTATAGCCTTGGGACTCCTGCCTGGACCGTCCCATAGGCTACTTAACGCCCCCTTCTCTCTAGGCTACACAGCACTTAAACGCTGACTTTCCCCTGATTTCCCATGACCTTGACTTGAACTAGTTGTTGTCTCAACTTCCACTGGTCAACACCTCTCCCGTGGCTGTCAGGATGCTGCCATTGCGTGTCATTACATCACGGAGAGACTATAAAAAACAGGTTAACTTGTTATTTTATCCACGTATCAAAGAAAGGCTCTGTGTCAGTTTATTTGTTTGTTCACTGGTTTGTCACAACTGTTCCACTTTTCATGAAACTTGGGGAAAATGATGTATCAGTTCATGATAAATAGCAGACAAGGAAACAGTAAAAATATCATCCCGCAATCTGGTATTTTCAAAAATGGCACAACTGTGGGGGGGACTTTGTTACTCTCTCCATCACATTTGATTCCACCGACATCTGTGACTCCCGTTCTGAAAAAACCTGGAGATTTCAAGCGCCTCACCTTTTGATAACAAATTACCCTTCCCGGCCAGAAAAAAAAGGAAGCCGCAATTACAGCTCAAAACACGGGTGACATATTTGTTACTGATTGTCTCTCATTTGTGTGGGGAGAAGACTGTCGACTTGTCTCAGCTTTGTCTCCGGGTCGGGTTCCACTGTCTCCTCCGCTGTCACCCCGGCAGCCAGGCGTCCCCTCTCTCCTCTCCCTCCACTCCCTCACCCTGCTATAAGCTCCTTCACCAAGCCCCTCATTAACCCCTCCCTTTTCCCCTGGCATTGAAAAGGCGCTGTCTTTAAACCTGTCCGCGCATCTTCAACAGAGTTTTCAAAGGAGGGCATGTGGGCGTATGGGTGGATCCCTTTTCCCGTGCCCCCGCACTGAGTGTTTTATATTATATTTAGTAATAATAATCACAGTTATCGCGCCTCCTCCTCCTCCTTCCTTTTTGTTAGAGCCTCCCGTTAGCGGGGCGGTGGGACGGCTAGGCTGTCTCCGCGGCCTCCTCACCTCCGAGAGGGCTGTGTGTGTCGCTCAGCCTCCATAAAAGAGAGGGAGGAGCGGCGGGTGGGGGTGGGAAGCTCTAGGGTGTCATTAACTCCTTTCTTCTCCCCAGGAGGAAACAGCAGTTTGACTACCATGATCCTGACCCCCCACCCAACCCCTTCACCCTTCTTACTACCATCCAATCCTCCCGACCCCCAAGCGCCCTCCACCCCCCGGGCTCTCCATAACTGTTTATTAACACGTCTTTGACTACACTAGACTCTTTAAACTGAGCTCACCCCTCCACCCACCACCTTCACTCAGACGTCACTCGGAGCCTGCGCTTTCCCTTTCATTATCAGGGACCTGTAAGAACCTCTTAGCTCACTTCATGTGGGGGAATTTCCCTCCACCTTCTTCCTTTTCCTTGTTTCTGCCAATACTTCCCATAGAGGGATCCATGTTTTCTATTTCATTAAAAAAAACATAAATAGAAATATTGATTATTTATTTGTTTTATGGTCCAGCAGCAGGTTCTTAAGCAGAGAGAATAATGTCCTGTACCCTATGAGAATCATCTTTTTTATCAGTCAATTATATTTTGGCATATTTCGTTGTAGTATGCATATAATTTTCTAATGATTATTATCTCTGCCAAGGAGGTTATGTTATCAGTTGAGTTTGTCTGATAGTCAGCAGGATTATTGAACAGCTAATGGATGGAATTCATGAAACCCGGTGAAAGGGTATAGCAATGGAAGAACCCTGAGCAGATCTGAATCACAGGGATGGAGACAAGTGTAAATGATTTTACACTTATGGAAACGGCCTTGTCAAAGGTCTGCGCTCTCCAAGTGCCCTACTGGTGGGAATTATCTTTAAGTCAAGGGTTAGAGTTATACTACCCTATAAAGGATTTGAGTCGTTTTTATATATGTATATATTATTCAATAATGTTATTGTTTATATGTAATTAGCTGCTGTTTACACGAGAACGCAAATGGTTGTATCCGCTTTTCTTTCGTATAGCCCGTTCGTTCACACGAGGCCGTAACGGAAATACGGAAACGGAAACACGGAAACGGACCCCGCAAACGATAACGGGTCCCAAGGTGGATAGATCTGCAAACGGAACGCTCTGGGGGCCAAACGGCTCCGTGTGTACGCCCTATACGATCATTTCCTGATAACGATGAAGCCATAGCCCCGCCTCTCCCCACCTCTGCTACAGATGTTAGTGCAAAACCTACAGCTCCTCTACCACAACAATCAACAACAAGTGGACATGGAGAATGAAATGAACTACATTACACTCGGGGGTCTTCTTCGCAGCTTTTGGTGTATTTTGTGGCGAAAGTACNTGAAGCCATAGCCCCGCCTCTCCCCACCTCTGCTGCTCACATCTGTAGCATGGTCAGTTGCAAGGGCGGACTGGCCATCTGTAGAATCTGGAGAGCCACAGAACGGTCGGTCGTCAAGGGCCGTTGACGGCCGGCCCTTAAATTTTTGTTTTGTTTAACGTCATCATTTAAGTTG
>NW_011354720.1:170393-180308 GCF_000735185.1 Notothenia coriiceps
AGTTTAGGGAGCTCTATAGAAGTCTATGGACATCCCCGAACGTTGAAACTGGACGCTAAGGGGCCCCCCCTTGCGTTGGAAAGTGACGACAGGGACCTTGACATAAAGTCACTATAGGACGAGTTGGGAGTGAGAATGTGTTGGTGCAATATATACCGAGGCGGACTGGCCATCTGTAGAATCTTGAGAACCACAGAACGGCCGGTCGGCTGGCCGGCCCTTTAAACACTTTTTGTTTAACGTCATCATTTAAGTTGCGCTGACGGCCGACAGAGGGCTACAGCGGCCGCTAATGCAGTTGTGTAGTTCTTATCTGTCAAATAATCACACACGAAGAAGAAAAAGACCGGCCACACGAAGAGAAGGGATTAGATGCCGCGGCAGACGTAGTACCCCTCACTGCAGTGCGCAGTACCTTCGACGCCAACCAGGTGGGGTCGAGAAGGCAAAGGAAAAAAAGGTGAAGTCACTCGCAGGTGAAGCATATAAATGTCGCAAATTGACAGACCTTTTTGGCAGCAGCGCTGCTACAAGCACTATCATCAGCAGCTTAGAACAAGTGCAAGATGGTGAAGAGAATGATGAGGGCGCGAGTTCAGATATACAGCCTACTGCGTTCATGTTGAGGGACATAGTTGAGCTGGTTCTGGCACATTCAAGTGCAGGGCAAGAGCAAGAGGTGGGTGAGAATTATCCCTTGAACTCAGTGGCGTTTTCTCCTGGAGGCCAAGGGAAGCCAGGCTTCCCCTGTTTTTTCGGATTAGGCCTATAGTTATAATTTTAATAAATAAATAAAAACATTTTGTTTAGTTTTGGTAATTATTCTGTGCTGTGTGTTTTCTGCTGGCCCATCTCTCCCCCATTCTCATTGAGTATTTTACAAAGAGTGAAACAGTGCCCCTCTAGATGGTATGGTGAAACAGTAGATTGCACTCTCTGTTGCAAGAGGAGGCTAGCCTGTGATTGGTCAGGGCCAAAGGCCAATCCAGAGGCGGCTGGCTTCCCTTGCCTCACAATCCAATCAAATCACATCAATACTGTAACTGTCATCACCGCCTTTAGAAAGTAGCAAGCAACTGAAGCAAGTGCAATTATGGAGGGTGGAGATTTGGAGTATTTCATGAAAAATAATTGTACTAAACTTCCGCTACAGCAGCAACTAAAAATTAAATCTGATGACAGGCCAATGCCCAAACTGGAGCTGTGTACAGAGAGGAAAAAAGGAGCGAATCGGACGTAACACTTTAAATCATAAACAGCTGATTTCTAACATTTGACATTTCATGTGGCCGGACTGGGTCAGTTTCCTGGGAATAATTTTAGTCCCAGTCCGCCCCTGGTCAGTAGCTACTGACCATGCTACAGATGTTAGTGCAAAGTCTACAGCTCCTCTACCACAACCATCAGCAACAAGTGGACATGGAGAATTACATGAACTACATGTTGCTAAATCCACCACAGGGCATAAAGAGAAGGGCAACCATGCTCGGGGGTCTTCTTCGCTGCTTTTGGTGTATTTTGTGGCGGAAGTACAGCGCCATTTACAGGCCCGGCATATGTACTACAGCGTCTCCAGCGAAAAAATATCAGATGCATAAAATGATGATGTCTGATGTGCGACATGTTAAAAAAATACATATTTATAAACTAGAGAGTGTGAGAGTCAGAAAGCAGGGCAACATGTATTTTGATTCAGGGCTATAGGCAGTAAAGGGCTAGAAGATGTACTGTGTATAACGTTTTTTTCTAAATCAAGTTAAGTTAAAGGTAAGATAGAGGGTATTGGTTAGTGTGTGAATAATTGTTCTGTACTTTAATACAAATGTTAGGTACTTTAAAGTATGTTTTCATGCTACGTTTAAATTCTACTCAACTATATTTGAGAGGGAATATATCTTTTTACAACACCAGTAGGTTGCCTTGCAAAAGCTTCTAAAAGTTCTGCTATTTCTTTCAGTATACAAACCACTTTTCCACATCAAAAAAAGAAGAAAAAAAGAAAAAGGTTACAAAATGCACAACAGATTGTCTGAAATACGTTTTAAACTGCATCAATCGGAAATTGAATACAGCTGTCGGTCAGGCCTGGATTAGATCCTGTCTGTCTCCGGAGAAAGAAGTTAGACTGTGTTTGGGACGATCCAGGACAGTAGGAGCTCACTGACTGCATGAGTGTCCCGGAGGGAGATCGTACAAGGGTCTTTGGGCTTGGCTGCCAAGCACATATCTCTCTCTCTCCTCCCATAAACATCACAGAGCGCTGATGTCTTTAAAAGGCCCTGAATGACATCTGGGAGTGGAAGAACACTGTGATTAATCACCACTTTGATTCTCATGGAAATTACTCTGGGTCCACGCAGAAAGAGAGGGGGAGGAGCTGAAAACCGTGTGAAACCGACTCCGGCCAAATACACAAAGATCATTGCTCACAAGGAGGGATTTTATGTTATCAAGAAGGGAATTGTGCTTAGAACAATGGCTTTACTCTTGTGCCAACGTTTGAGTCCATATTTTAACTTAATAGATTATAAATTGGCATTTGAGGTCGTTTAGAATAAGAATTTCTTGCATACAACTTGATGAAAAGCCATTTAAATCATTTCCTAATCATGTGCCAGTCTTTGAATCTGTATAATTGTTGGGAAATGTAGAAGTCAATGATTTGTTTGTATTTAAAAGTCACCTGTATGAATCTGTATGAGGGAAAACACCTTCCTACAACATGTAAAGCATGATTGAGTGAGCAACATCAATTAATGACTCAAGTGTTGTACTTAAAGATAAGTGTAAGGTGGTAAACGTAGGATTATACTTGATTTAATGGCAGTGTTGGGTACTGAGTCAGTGGCTCTGATTTCCCACAGGAGAAAAACCTCCATCTCTTGTAAATGCCGTGCATGTACCCGCTCAGGTAATTCATTTACGGGATCATTCAAATGAGCAGATCTAGATGATAAATGCTGGCTTTGGAAAGACATAGACGGATGTGCGTTCTTAAAAAAAGAAAATAAATAGGTGTGCCACATTTGAGGCACTGTGAAATACACAACATTACTTCTTCATAATAAAGCCTTGGAAAGTTGAGGCTGACACCACCAAAAATGAATGAAAGTTCAATGGCGTTTGGAATGTTTGTCAGGAGGTGTAGTTTATACTGTTTGGCATAACTGCCTTCCCCAAGCCATAAGTCTATGCCAGCATTAAAAACAAATAGCCGGAGTGAAAATAAAAAAGCAGGGAAGGAGGAAATTTGCCAGAGTGAGGAATTGATTTTGTCTGGCCCAAGAGAGTACTTCATTCTTGGTCACGGCAGCAGGAGGGCTCCGAGACGTGTTTTACTAACAGGAGAGCAAAGGCACCCATGCAAAACTATTTTTTAACAGCGCCTAGAAAAATCACCCACTCCTGAGCGCCATTTTTTTCTTCTTTACAGATGACACAATACTTTCCAGTCACTCGTCAACAGGAGAACCTCACGGTCACTTTTCAGATTTAAAGCTGCAGTGGTGAAACATGCCACCTTTTGCTATGCAAGCAGGGGGGAAATATACACGTGCTCGGTAAGATTTACAGTAGGAATTCTCTTGGAAACAGAAAGGATTTCCCACTGGAGGCATATATGTCACTCTGAACATGACTCCCCCTAAAACTCCACGAACTGCACTTTACACGCTGCATTTATGGTCTTTTCTTGTTAGGTATTATTTGCAACTGATTTGGATTCCAAACGATTATGGCGAATTATAATACAATCCTCCATATAATTGAATATCTATTTTCTTACTCTATCAAAACACAAGATACAGATACAGCGTACGCCATACATGGCTGCCACCGTTTCTGTCCACCTCAGCAGAAGTGGCTGGTTTTTATAGGGCTGGTATAAGGAGCGGAAAATGTGAATAAGCGAATTTGGAAAGCCTGACTCTCCTCTGCAGCGCTACGCAATTTGTAATTTAGTGTGAGAGCTAAGTGGCTCATTTTTATGTGAACACCATTGTGTTCCTAACTGTGCAGCAAACAATCGCTGTTCCAAGGCAAAGAATGACAGAATGTGAACAATGGAACAATGAGGGGCTTTTTTTCTCTCTTTCCATTGCTGCCTGGAGGAGAAAGAAAAAAGATCCTGACAAAAAAAAAAAAAAACTGGGCTGGTATAATTGTTTTCTAAGGCTGTGATTCGGAGATGTTACGTTTTTTTCAGGGCGGAGACAAGATGATGCTATGCACAAAAGAGTATGAAGTGTGCACACATGAAAACACACTCAGGTGTATACAGGGCGGGTATCAGCCGTCGCCTCGTGTCATGTGTGTTAGTGTGTATGTTGACAGGGATCAGCGATGGGTGTTAAAACATTTCAGGCCCCTGCTCTCCCAACAGCCATAGCATTGACAGTGTGAGACCTGCCACTGAGCAGGCTAACCTGACACTATCTATCACTGGGAGCATGCAGGAGTCAATGCTACACTGCACACACCGACACACAATCTCCCTCACTGTCTGCTGCACTCTGTCTCACTTCCGCTGCTTGGCTATTTCATTCCCTCCATCTGTATTTATGTATGTGTCTTTGTCCCTCTGCCTCTGCTGCTCTCGATGACACTAAAAAATCCAAACACACATACACGGAAACTTGTGCACACAGGCTCAGGGATTCCTGGAAGTCTTGCATGCATGACATAAATCAAAATGATCATATCAGTCTTGCGCACAAAGCCGTATTTATTGCGATGATACAATAGATTTCTTCCTCCCTCTTGCTCAGCGTGGTAACACATGATCACTTGGTGTATCAAACTTTTTTATTTTCTCCGTGCATCTCGCTCTCAGTCCCACCCACCAAACACTTGACTCTTTCCAAAAAAACAAGCGCCCCCCCCCGGGTGACTAGTAGGCCTACATCTGTTTGGGATATACAATGTAATACAACACCTCACCCACACGCTGCACTGTCAGATTCACAGTACGACAAGGGATTGACACTGTGTACTTTCCCCAGAAGGTCTTGCTCTTAACGGCTGCAACCAAACCCCCCTCTTTGCAAATTCTCACCCCGGTAACATGGACAGCTCATAATAGCAGACATGAATCTGTGTCTCCCTTTGCTCCAAACAGATGCTGGCTGTCCATAAATCACATGCCTCCATTTTGTTGAGGAGAACAAAAAGCGTTGTTTCCGTGGGCCTGGTAATAATCCCTGTGCCCCATGTTGTGTTTTGTCTCTGGGCCGGCTCTCGTCTCCCCTCTCCTCTGTCACGCTCCGGCTTCTCCACATGCATTACAATAGGGGCAGCCAGGTGATGAATATTTGTGTCTGGCCTGCCGTTAAGATTTCATTAATCACCCAAAGACTTGAGAGCGGAGCAGCGTACCTGTACCGGCCAGCAGGCAGCGGGCCTCGGCGTATACACAGCCTCCTGGGGATGACACGCAGCCATGTTGTGTTATGTTACAACAAGGCTTATTTGTTGTATTTGTCTCTCTTTTCTCTTTCTGTCCGACTGTTTGTGCTTCCACTGTTTAAATAAAGAAAGAATGAATTTGCTGAAAGGAGCAACATTATGTAAGTTTTGTCTTTCCGATAGCATTAAATAACCGTGACATGTCAGCACGGGCTTCTTATGGTTGTTGATCAATATCCACTGAGTCGACAATTATTCGGCCAGGTGTTGAGATTGCTGGCTCTCAAAACTCTATATTTAAAAGTGCCCAATGATGGAAGAGCACTGCAAGCGTGGGACTGGGGCTGCAGCAGATTAAAATGAAGAGCCAAAAATAAAACTTACAGGGTAATAATCTTTTTTTAGGACAAATAAGTTACATGCCAGGTTCTAACACTGACTTATGTGGAGGGACACACATTATATCAAACATTTTAGGTAAAGCTTGAATTGTTTCTGGTTTGCTTGTAAAGGTCACTGACATTTTTTGTAAACTGGTCACAAGTTTTCTCAGGATTTCATCCCCTTTACTATCCACATTCAAACATGTCAGGGAATATTTTGCTAGCGTGTATTGTTTCCTCATGCTAGTGGTGGACAGTCAATTGGCTGTCCCCCCTATTTGGTCTAGAGTAGACTGACATATCTCAACAACTTTCCTTCTAGTAGAGGAAACATGATTTTAATTTGTCTAATATAACAAAACTTCGGGAAACATAATGACATTTCTGTTAGCCTTAGTGACATGTTGTGTCTATAACAAATAAGGAAATCTAAGCATACTCACAAACTAAGCTAACACGGTTGACATAATATTATACCTGCTAACATAAGCAGGTTATATACCATGGCATTAGCATTTAACTTAAGAACCACTCTGCAAAAGTACAGCCTAACAGAGTCGCTAGCATGGCTGTGTACTCTTAAGTATTATTGATTTGAATGTGTAATATTGAACTTGTCTTACTTACTGTCATGTTACACTCTTTGTGAAACCATCATGTTCCCCAAATTATTGTGACCGAAAATACTCTTCTTTCCCGCATTAGCAGTGAGACCTAATGGCAGGGTTTCAAAGATTCACTCTAACAGCTTAACTGAAACTTTTACCAAGACATAACTCCAGGCCCACAACACAACCGCTGCCTTTGTCTCTCTTTTTCTTCTTCCTAGTCCTCTCTTCTTTTTTTACGGCGCTGGTGAGGCAGTAACAGATGGAGAGACAGAGTGCAGGGATGATGAGGACGTAAAATGTGCAACGTTTACTCATTTGCTTCTTTATTGTCTTTCACTGCGGGAGCGGAGTGAGGGAGTGAGCGGAAAAACAAACCAGTGGGTACAAGGACACGGGCCTCCCGAGTCTCATTCACCAACCAATCGGCCTTGATAGGATCCACCAGCTGCCAAGGATACACCGACTCCCTCTCTCTCGCCATTCCTCTCTATCCATCCACCCTTGGCTCCCCACCTGTTCTCTCACTGTCAGTCAATTTTCACTCTCTTTTCCGCTGTCTATTTGCTCCCCTTTACTGCCCTCCCCCATTCCCTTCCTTTCTTCCTGTCTGTAATGCGGAGCGGTGATGGATAGACATGTGCCGGCGTACAGAGGAACCTATTTGGACTGGTGTGTCAGCCCATCTTTATCAAATGTTGCAGAGGTATATTCTCTTGCTATGCTTCATTACTCTGGAATGGCGGGCTCTGAAATGTTTGACTGCTCTGTCTTCTCTCCTCAGACCCCCCTCCACCTTCCTCGGCCTCCCCCTCCCTTCCTCACTCCCCCCTCACTCACACTCATTTAGTGGCTGTGAGCTGTAGTGTTGGAGCTGTGGAGTGAGCATGAGCATTGCTGTCTTCCTCTCTCTGCCGGCTGGCCAGGGGAGCGCAGCGATGCCTCGGGGGGTAAATATCGATTCCATTGCATGGATGAGGCGCTAACGAAGCCCCTCCCCTGCATACCCACTCTCATGACAACCAGCTGCCACACCGGGCCACCATTGGCCAAGCCTCAACACGGCCTCTGCCAATCAAAACACCAGTGACAGTCCCCGTTTCTGGGCATGACCTCAGGATGACATCACTAGAAAGGCATTAAAGTAATAAAGAGCTTGGTAGTACAATACTGTAAAGGGCAGGGCAACATAAAGACGCATCGATCACTGCGTACGGAATCTAAATTGAGGTGTTTCACTCGTGGTTGAATGAGGGGTCAGCTCCCGCCGAGTAGCCTCTCAGCGAAAAACTTTTCTCTGACAGTCTATCTGTCCTGTCATAATGTTCTCCGTATATCTGCGCCGCACACCTTGTCGGTGAGCTTGAAACTAAATGTGTTGCTGGATGAAGGTATATCACCCCGCAGGAAGTGGGGATCAATAGTAAATCCTCCTGAGCTGGTGGGTATTTCTCCAGAGAGGTGGGGACTCTATAAGCCAAATCAATGAGGACAGGCATCTCGGACTTGATGGAAGTTTGGAATGATGGGAATCAGGCCAATGCCGGATTATAGCAACTATCATAACGGAGAGGAAGACCCAAAAACAGAGTTCCAACTTGAGTAGTTCCAATCCGAAATGCCTCCTCATAGGTCAACATTAGATCAATTGTGAAACCGGATGGGGCCAAACTGGCGTTAGATTTGTTGCAGTCATATCGCAGTTCTCCCTCTAGGCCAGTGGATCCTGAGTTCTTCCCGCATCCCCATTTGGACCTGACTGGCCTTTGCCCAAATAGCCCGTTTGGCCCTCATAATCCATGACAGGAAGAGGGGGGGAACTATGGGATCAAAGGGAGAACGCACAACCCTAAATAAGCTATAACTCTGTGTTTAATTGTGTTTCAAGTAAATGTCAGTGCATCCCAGACGTCTGGGAATCATCTGCCTGCCTTTAATACCAGTTATTGTCATCCTATCAAACAAAATCACATTTGGACCAAAATATTTGGAGAAGTAGCATGCTGGAGATTCACTCCACACAGAGCACTACATTAGAGAATACATGTAAACGGGGAGCTGACACCCACAGTAAACACACTGTAAATTAGATTGTCATTGGTTGGTTTCGTTAAAAAGCTGCAGAGAAATGTCTGCAGGATGTTAAGGGGAGAAGTTGTGTTGATCATCCGCAGTACGATTGCTTCATAACCAGAGTGAAAGTGTAATTAGGAGTCTATTCTGTTTTGCATAATCGCCCAGAAAGATAAAAAAGTTGAGATGAGGCATTATCAAGAACTGCACGCGGGGACGTTATCAATATATCTGTTTCACATCCTGGATTCTCTCTCATATTTTGACAACCTACATAGCACATTTAACCTTCGGTGTCTGTTTCTCAAAATGAAATTGCACTGTGGAGAAAAAAAGGAAAAGAAAGACTCATATTACCGTGAAAAAAGATGGCTTTTCTCTGGAACAATAAGCAGTCCTTGAACTCCACGTCATTAAAGTGAACGCCATCATTTCCTTTCATTAAGATGACTGTGTGCAGACACATATTGCAGTTGGAAGGCGAAGCTGCGGCAGGAGACTCATTTAAAAACCGCCTTAATCTGGAAAATGATTCTAATGTTTCTCAAATGTTATATCCTCCCAACCTAGCATGTGGAATGCTTAAGAGAGTTGTAATGTTTTGAGTCTGCTTTAAAAAGATGCATCCGGAGAGATGCTGCCTCGGTTTTCGCATATATTTCCAATCGTTTTGACAATAAATATTGAAAAACTGAACAAAAAAACCCTCTAGAGATGATGGTTAGGACATGCAAAAAAAGGGCCTCATAAACTGTGAGTTTATGCTTTTTTGTCGGTGTCAAAGCATAGAAACAACCATGCCCTTTTCTGTTTGCCTCATTTGACTCAGTGGGTGTGAAACAGTCCCTCATATCATGTCTTGTCTATAAGAGATGAAATGACTTTAAGACTGTGCAGGGTTGCCACAGGCCGACTGAAAGGCTATTTCAGGAGAAATGGACATGGACATAAATATCCTCACAGGGTGCTTTGTAATAAAAAAAAAAAAAAAAACAATGTTATGAAACGCAGTGAAACATAAAGGAAGAAAAAAGAAGGAGGGTGTGTGTGTGTGTGTGTGTGTGTGTGTGTGTGTGTGTGTGTGGGGCGGGCTGAGGGGAAATATCCATCAAATTAACACATCAGTGGCTTTGATTGTAATCTCTCCGCCCTGGCTCTCGCTCTGCCACGCTAGACAAGCAGCCAAACGTGATTTATCAATGCAAAGCTAATGGCATCAATATGAATCTAACTAAAAATCAATATTTCATTACCAAATTGTTAGCGAGAATGAAGAAAAATGGCCGCGGCCGGAGCGTTCTCCAGGGTAGGAGCATCTGGAGTTCAATGTGACAAGATGAGCGATGCGTGACTCGGGGCTCGAGGAAGGACACAGCGAGGACAGGACTCAGTCTAGGCACACTTTGAACTCCCTCTCTTTTTCTCCCTCCTCTGGCCGGCCCATCGAC
>NW_011354720.1:180327-213141 GCF_000735185.1 Notothenia coriiceps
CCACACTTTATTATGTTTCGCCGATCACTTCCTCCTCTCCCTCTTCCTTACTTTCATATCTTTATCACGCCGTTTCCTCTATCAATCTCCCCTTTTGTGTCAGCGAGGGTGTCGGCGGAGGACCACACAGTGTTTCACATTCCTCCTCAATTAATGACCATCTCGAACATGGAGCCACTCAATCTCCCCCCGCCACACACACACACACACACACACACACACACACACACACACACACACACACACACACACACACACACACACACACACACACCATTTCAATTATTTTTGCCTCCTTTGAAGACAAGTCAGCATTTTTTTATCTATTCCCCTTCCCCTTCAGTCTACCTCTCTCCCTCCCAGTGGATATATCTCCCAAGGCTCATCACACGTTCTCCTAACCAGCACTGCATGGCTTCCCCTGTAATGAGTGCGAGAGAGGATGAGCAAGACAGAGTGAGAAGAAGAGGAAGAGAGAGGGAGAGTTGGCTTGATGGGAAAGACACCTACCTCTGGACTGGATCACGCCTCCCTCAGATGTGACCTTCACTTTATTTATACTCTGGTTTTTAGTATTTATTAGGGAGGGCCTGTGATTGTGGCGCTCTTGTCAGGTAAGTAATGATGCACCTTTGTGCTTGTGCAGCAGCCCCCGGTTGCAATTAAAAACAGCCTTTTTTCCCCCTTCTGCATCATACCGTCCACTACCCCAAACATACTAACATATAACTCCCTCCCTCCTCCGGTGTTTGGACACACTCCAGTTTTACCTTCCTCCTATAGTCTCCCCCTATTGCCACTTGCACATTTATGCGTCCCATGGGAGGTGGTGGTAATGTCCGAGAGGCCCATTTCTCTCCAGCAGGAGCGGACAGGTCCACTCCTCCGAATGAAAAGGCGAAGGGGGTGATTGTAAAACATGTGTCATTACAGTGTCAAAACACCACACAAGCACAATGACTCCATCCTCCATCCTTCGCCTTCAATGTTTCGGAGGGAATTCATCCCCTAATTTATGGCTCATGAGATAAGCATCCCTGAACTGTGTTGGTGCGCTAAAGGGCTGGCAATGACGAATATCATACATGGGCAGAGCAGCTAATATGAATGCTAATGTCGCCCCTGACATACAGTAAATCGACCCCGGGTGTGAAACATATGCGGCTTTGGATAAAGTGTTCATGTTTCCATTGGTGGGAGATTAACCTGCTATCGATTTTATTGACATTTTGCACACTGTGGAGCAGCAGTGTGGGAACAGGAGTGCGTGGAGGGGTGTGGGGGTTTCACACAAATACAGCAGGAGTCAAATAATAAAAAATAAAAAAATGATATCTCCCACTTAAAGAGTAGAAACACATGTACGTGATCACTCAACATCACCAGCGCCTTTTTTTTGCTAGCACCATTGCACACAATCGAATCAGATCTCAATGTAAAAGAAGCAATGACGAAGAAAATACTCTAAACAACTAAAAGTCCTGTAATTAAAGTTTCATTTAAATACAAATATCAAATTTACAAAAATGCCCCTTTCGGGTTCATATAATGCATTTGATATCATTTGATAATTAAAATGCTGACTATAAACAGCATGATAATGTTGTAACTGGTCGAGAAGGAGCCCAGTGGTACTGTCAATAATACAATTATTTGATTGAAATGATGTCTTATATTTGGTCCAAATTTGGAATTATGGGGTACCCATATTTATACAACCACCACAGCAATATATATATATGTGTTTCCTTTGGCCTAGCTGACTTCCCAAGAGAAGTAAAGACACAATTTGAAACCAATAATAATAATAATGTATGTATGACACTATAGATAAATAAGGTATTTTTAAAAAAAGGCAATAAAACTTGCTAATTAATCACCTAAAAAACATGAAAATGCATAAATGTATGAAATTGTAAATGTGGAAAGTTGATTGAAATAGTATAGAGACAAAATCACTTTTAAACTCAAAGTTAATGTTAGCTGTCTCAGGCAGGCTATTCCTCATTCTTGTCTTTCTGACTGCGAAACGCAACCATGCTTTAAATAAGAACAGCCTCACCAAATAAATGAATTATTGCTTTTATTCCTATATGTTAATTAATCACCTGAGGACTTGTCGCTGCAAACAGCCTTGCTGTCCTGTGTGGCTTTCTGTGTGTAAATAGGGGCTGTATCAGTGTGGAGTGTAGCATGGCTCATGTCTAAAAAATGAGGCTAACAAGACTTTCGTTTTGTCTTAATGAATAAATTAGAGAAGGTAATGCATAATACATTGATGATCCCATGTTGGATGGAGTGATAGATAATACATATTTTTCATTATTTATTTAATGACATTAACTTGGTTGGGAGGTTTGGAGCCAAGAGTCCAGCATATATAGAGCCTGATTAGAATAGCAATCAGGCTCAATCGCCTTAACTCTGTCTGGCCAACACACCGAGCAACACCGGCCATTAAGGTAATGCTATAAGATTTTTGGAAAAGCAAAGTGTCAGTGGAGTTTGAGTTTGAGTACTTGCATCAGCAAGGCATGATTAAAGTGGCCAAGTCATCATGCTGCTGACATATTCATCTATGTGATACCTGACTATTCTGCTCTATGTGTATGTAGAGAGGCAGATCAAGCTAGGGTCAAAGGGCAAACAGGCTCAGAGACAAAGTGACTTAATGATTGTGCAAGAGTCAATTATTATAGTTATTACCTCATCCAAATTGTAATTGTATTATCCATGTTCATTATTGGATTACTTCCAGTTTCAGAGTCCATAGACATCTACAAAAAAGTCCCATCACCAGAACTGTTTTGGCCACTTAGGTAGCAGAAATAATCTGGAGACACAAAACTGACATATTATGACTTTATTAAGTTGATGAGCATGTTAGCAAACTGTTGCATCTTAACACATCCAGCACATACATTAGCACATGCTTGTTGCTTAAAACAGAATTTGGTTCCAATGTTTTCAGATCTCTGTTAATGGCTGTTTTGGGTTGTCATGCTCTAATTATCTATTAGTTATCTGCAAAATGGATCTCAAATGTGCTTTAGTTGCAACCTTTAGGGATCGCAGTAATTATGAAAAAGAAGTCCGGTGATGTAGTGTGAGTCTCAGTAAAGGCACAAAACACAGGACTGTAACATAAAAAATCAACCCTTTGACTTATTTTTAAAAATGTACGTAAGTTAGCTTGTGTAATATACGTCATTTACTTAAATTACATGACATACCTAATGTCAGCCTTTGTACATAAACAAATTCATGTTAATGATTTGCTTATTTTAACCCAAAACACAATCTTTCCATAACCTAACCAAGTAATGTTTCTTTCAATCATTCTATTTTTGAATGATACAGGTTTTGTTTTTTTAACAATTCAAAGTGTTTTAATGGTTTTGATAAGTAATAAAAGTTCTTAGGCTTGTAAAATATGAATTAAGTGTTTACCTTTTTGCGTTACATTTTCGGAGGATCTTGTATTGTTATTAATTGTTTCCAAGGTAAAGCAACAAAGTACACGATTAGACCCAATACAAGATACACTAATGATGTCCAATGACACTGTTGGTTAAACCGTGTTCAGACTAAACAGCCAGTTACTCCAGCACATTTTAAATGTATCATCAAATGAAACAATAAAGATTGAAAGAGTCTTCTCAGAGATTGTGAATCAGGCCGGACAGTGAGACATCTAATGGAGTCATTTGGTTAGCAGCGGTACCCCAACCCCCCGCCTTCTTTCTCTCCCCTGTAAGCGATTACAGGTTTTAATCAGCCATACAGCCTGAGACCAATTAATCCTGGAATAAATTAACCAGTTTGGCCCAGACCTCACCACTCAACAATAGACGCAGAGCATGGACAAAGGGGGACTGATGGTGCGGGATAGGGCAGGACTGAGCCATAAGGTGGAGCTCGTACGGCTTCAGGGGGTAATGGGACTGGCCTGTTGGTTCATAACATGATATATAAAAGGTGCTGTAACTGACCGGTTACAACCGGCAAAAAAGAAATAAATCAGAAGTCATGTGAAAGTCAATAGTTATGGTAATCAATACAAAGTGACTCAAGGGTAAATGTTGATTTCCCAATCTGCCATTCTGTCATATATTTGCCACTTTTTATGATACTGTTTCAAACAATCAGTGTTTTTTTTTTTACGATGACATTTATCATAAAAACAATTGAAGTCATTTTAGATGAAAGCTAAAAGAAAGAAGTCTTTATCTAGATGTATTTTTGGTCACATATACCATCAATTGGCCCATATCAGAAAAATCCTGACATCAGCATTCAAGTGTCCCATTAGAATTTCCACCATTTACCTGGGGTATCTAACCAATCAGTGATCCCGAAGGTGGGGGTGGTGGAGGGGTAGGAAGGGCCTCTGGGGTTTATCTGTGGAACATTCGAGGGATCTTCACGGAGGCAGGCAGGATTTGATGGGCGAGGCACACTTTAGTGCACGGTGAAGGCAGTATGACTAATGTGTGGAATGGGACATTTACATAGGAAAGGCAGGCTGTGCTTGCAGCCTCCCAGAGGTATGTGCGACTGGCCCAGCGCTGTGTCTGCTGCCTGTCCTCAGGGCTCCCTCTGCCACTTCATTTCCATGCTCCATTTTAGATCAAGGCTTCTCTAATATTTCCACATTATCCAAGGAGGCAATCTAAGATTGGAATTTGATCCACTTTGGAAGGACGTGCCATCACCAACCCCCATCTTCCCTGGTTCTTTTGTTGTGTACCTGTGAACTCAAATACTCAGTAATTGCCGTGCGTAAATGCTGAAAGAAATGAAAACTATTAAAAACACATTTCAATACTAGCATAAATCTTAGATGAAACATAGTACAGTGTCACCTGTGACAAATGTCCCATGCAAAACAAAATGATTTACTTGGCACCAGAAGACAATCCCATTGCATTGGAAATTGAAAATTAGGCGGAACAACAGTAGGTATTTATACACTTCTTGCGACTGCTATAACTCATTCTGCAGGAAGTAATTATTACCGACAAACCTTCTCAGCTTGAACATTATTAGTGCGCATTAAGTAGCACTCCCCTTTGTAATTGTACATGGCGAAAGCAGCGGGTTGGAGGGTAAATTAGCGGAGGGGAGTGCCACAGGGAGAGACGGAAAGGATTGGAAAGTTAATCTCGAACTAGAGGGTTCAAGACAACAAAAGGAAGGAGCGTTGGGGAAAAAATGGATGTAAATATGATAAACAACAACAGGGATAAAAATGCATGTTTTGCAGGCCGTCTCCCTTTGGACCTGTTCTTGCTTTCTATACCGTATTGCTGTTGTTTTAATTAGGTGTGTGAGGAGTGTTTGTGTGGGCATGTATATATGACTATATGTTTATTTATAAAACATTATTTGCAGGTGAGATGGATGAGGAGAGAGATGTAATGAGAGTTCCCCTGTGTGTGTCTCTAACACCAAGCCAGGCCTGTTTTTCAGCTTTCCTGATATGTACAAAAATGGAGACTTAACAGTATTTTGATTCATCCCGAAAATCTGATATGTCCTCTAAGCAGTAAAAACAGGGAAACCACACAGAAGGGAGAGGAATTGCTTTCTGAAAGAATAAAATAGCCATCTTTTTTTCTTCTTTTTGTTGAGGATTTACCGATACGTGTGATGTAAATGAGGTTGGTGCAATTTCAGTTGTCCCTGGGGCTTGGATTGTGCTAGAAAAAGAAACAAGAAAGACAGAGAGATAATATTTTCATAAGCAAATGTAAAGCAGTTTAGTAGAAATTCTTTTGTGACAGTGGACCAAAAAGAATGGCATCTTCTACTGTATGTGCATTTGTCTTCATGACTAACTGAATGTCACTGCTGTGGATTTGTAATTGGTTCTTCATTTAGTTTGACTGAATTACACTTGTTTCTGTATCCCAGCATGATGTGCAATCTAGTAGAGATACGGAGGAACCAATGGAAATAGGAGGCTTCATCTCACAGTCATCCAGTATGGCAATATTGTTACTGAAGTATTTTTGTCTAACTGAACATAGAAAATACTTGAGTCTGTCCAGAAGTTTTACTTTTTGTAAGATTCTCAAAATCTTGTTTTAAAGATATGATCATCTACTCAAGGGAACCTAGGTAAGCAAGGTGTTCTAGGATCAATTACCAGGCCTTCCACAGAAAACAGGGACTCCACATTCGCAGCAACACAGCTTTGAACAACAAATCAATAGAAAGGCACCAAAATCTCATCCAAGATCCTGCCATTTGATAATGATTATGTATTAGAAGGCCTAGACACACAGAGAGGGAGGCAGAATGCCACCTTGTTGTGCAATCAGCGATCTTTAGCTTAATATCATCCAGATGGGCGAGGTGAGGATTGACGTCCACAAGAACCCACAGGCCTAAATGACTCTACTGTGAACACAGTGGAGTCATTCAAGTTCCTAGGGGACCACCATCTGCAACACCATTAACTAGGATGCAAACATCTCCAATGCAATTAGGAAGACCCAACACAGGATGTCCGTCCTTTGTCTAGTTGAGCTAACATGTCACTGCTGAGAGAGGACTAACTACATCAACTGTAAATGTCTCTGCCTTTTCTCAACGCTGCAGGATGTCATTTCAGGAGTTTGCGGGGTTAGTCCACTGCCGTTCGCCCTCCATAGAAAAAGTTGCAGTATGGCAGGGCACAGAAACCGGCAAAGGAAAAATGGCTGCTGGCCCTTTTCAGACAGACAAGCACCTATTTGACATCTTACCCTCTAGAAGACAGGTGCATTAGAGCAGCACCGTCTGCCACCAAAACAGCTTCCTTCCAACGGCAATCACCATACTGACTTGCACAAGTAAAAGTTTTACAGTTCACATTTTTTCTCAACTGTATTTTGCATCAATTCACTCTTTTGTTTTCCTTTTTATAGATCGAGCCCTATCTGATGACGAGGATGTGACAAATCCTGACATTTCGAAAATAATATTATTTTATTGTGTAGTGGATCTAACTTTTTTTTGGTTTGACAACATTGCCTGGGCCTGTATTTCAGCAGATCATTGCAAGGCGATCGGCAAAACTTCCAATGCTATCGTAGAGGAACAAAGCATCCACAAGTTCAGTTTAGAGAATACATGCTCTTTGCACATGTGTAAGACCTGAAACACAACATCACCTTTTCATTAACCGGGCAACCTAACATTGCACATTGTGAAAGTATCAATACAAACTAAAAAGAGATGTCTTAAAAAAAAGAGAGAGAGACTGCTCTCCTTCAGGGAAATCCTCCAGTCAGAGCAAAACACTCGCAATTTGTAACATAACACAAATGTTGAACTTCCTGCCTATTCTCAGATCATTACAAAGTATAAAAGTGTACAAATTCTACATGAGTAAATAGTTATTACCATACAAATGAACTGTATTAGCAAAAGTTAAAGACATGGTTAAAAGCTCAAAGTCTCAACAAAATCTATTTAGGATTTTCTTTAGAAATGTTCCATTTACTGTTCCTCATCTAGCGCAACAACACTACTACATTTGGATTACAACAACACTTGTCAGTCTTAGTTTGGTGTAACTGTCTTGTACTACACAGCACCAATTAACCAGGTCACATTCCCTATGAAACCATCCTGCTCTCTCAAAGTGATTGATTGCAATTTTGATGGGGAATGAAATGTACAAAGCTCTGGCGATTACAAAGACTGGCAAAAAAAGGAAAAAAGAGCATGTTCCTTTACTTTTTTGTTTCCTTGAGAAAGGGGTCATGAGAAAACTGGCCACATCCTCTTGTTTGCTTGCATTCCCAGGGTGGATATCTTTCTTTTTCATCTTGGACCTCTTCCTCATTCATGTCTCTTCTTTTCAGGCGCAGGCCTTATTCTCAGCGATGCGATGTTGCACAGCATGCAGCACACAGCAACAACAGGCTAATTTAGCGGAGGGAGAAGAAGTGGGGGTATTCTTTCTCAAGGCAATAAATACCACTGCTAAAATATTGAATTCTGGCTTGGAAAACCACACAATCAAATCGTTAAAGTACAGTATTCCCCCTGTTCTTGTTCTTTCAAACACACACATAGTAGAAGAAGCATTACAAAAATGAAGCCCTTGATAATTCTTTTTTGTATGGTTTAATTGTACATAGTTTTGATCCTCTAGATTTTTGGGAATTAAGTTGATTCAAACGTTTCCGTGTTAAAATTAGTGACAGGATTGCAATCTGGTTTTATTTAAAACATAAAAATCCACTCTGATAGAAGTACCTTTTAACTTGCCACTGCAGGAAGTAATATCCAACAAATGCAGCAGTTAAGAGCGTGAGTGGCTTAAAGAACGTGGGTTGTCGAGCCGGGCGCGTTGGGTGACACTGGGCGATGCTTGGCAGAGAGGGAACGGGAGCGCGGGTGAAGCCTCCTTGACCCTGAGTTACACGGTGGGTGTGGACGGGCGGGGGCGAGGGTGGCCTTTCTGGGGCGCTAAGTGCTCTGCTTGTCCAGCTCTGGCAGGTGAACTGGCAGGGGCTTCACCCCGAGGTTGGAGGGCTCCTCGCTGAACACTGGCACTGGAGAGGATCCCTGGGATACATCATGACTGAGTGTGTCCTTTTGTAACTGTTTGTTTGCTTGTACATATACATAAGAACATGTGTGTGTGTGGTTGTGCCTCTCTGTGTTTAGCCCCTAAATGATGAACACCCTGGTTGAACTAGTTGGCAGATGGGGACCCCCAGGCCCTTTCTTGGAGTAGGGTAACAAGCAGACGAGTGTTTCGAAAGCGCCTCGACAGGCTTTACACTGACGCATCCAAGGGGCTCTATAACCTCTCTGTCGTTTATGAGGGGCCCTACCAACCCTTGGAGGTGGCCTTTTCCAGTCGAAAGGGGCGCACTGCCTCTGCCCCCAAGACCCTGCTCTTCTACCTGGCATGCAGGTGACAAAAAGGGCAGGAGGAGTCAGTGGATACGAGGGTTCACCTGGACAGGACGGAGAGGAGTAACAGGCCCAGTTACATCGCCCTGCCTCCCGAGCTGACATGATACGAGCTGTTCCTGAAAGCGCCTTTGACCTGATTTCCCTTCACCAGGAGAAGATAATCCTTGCATACGCGTTTGATGCTGAAGTGCATAACACCTTCCTCGCCGCGCCACCAATGAATCGTGTCATTGCGGAGCTACAGACGAGCAATTTCTCCCTGCTTTGATTTCCATCTCTTTTTACTCAAAGTCGTGCACTCTTATGCCTCCACCCCACCATAAACACGTGTATGACAAGTTTATAATTGTAGCTCCAAATCGGCGTGTTGGTGTGTGCCACATGGAGGCTAAGGAGGCCGTAATTGGCATTCCTACCTCTGTGTGCCAGCCGGCTCTCTCTCCTCTCGTCAGAGTGAGAGTTGACAAAGAGAGCGCCAAGCGTTTCCAATCCCACATCCCTCACTTTTTTTTTCTCTTCGCGGCCTGTGACGAGAAGAAGGCGAGATTTGTGTGTGTATGTGTGTGTGTTTTGGATTAGTGTCTTGCTGCACAATAAATCTTTGTTAAACAAATGCAAAGCAGATGGCACCGTGGTGTCTCCTCCGTGAGGAGAGAAAAGAAAGAGAAGGAGAGAGTGAAAAGGAGAAAGAAAGGAAAAAAAAACACGCCTACTCCTTATTCTCATCCTCCACAGACACACTGATCGTGCACATTACACAGACGGTGACTGTGTTGAGCTGCAAAACACTTAATCCTGGAGTGGAAGCTATAAAGGTGGTGTCTGAAAAACTGACGGACACCCAAACACATTCTGTTCATGAGAGGGAACATTTTGTTTATCAGAGAGGACTGCCTGTTGATATTAATGATAGAGCCGACATTTCTTTGCCCCGGCACACATGAAAAAGACGTGCCCCGGCCACGCACCGCATTAAACCAAGGTAAGGGAAGGTGGAGGACTATGTTATGTCTCTACCTTTTCATGTAGAAGTGGCCTTTTCGGCAAGAGGCCAGCCACGATTGGCCCCGGCTGTCGCTGATAGTTATGGATCCTTTTTCAAGTAGCTTGCGTGTTCCCTGACACAAAAGAACGAGGAGGCCCCTGGGCAATGTTGAGCACGGAGCGGAATTACAAGATGGCTGGAGACGATCGCACGGTGAGACGGATTTGCTCGTCAGGAAGCGACACGGAGGAATCCAGTGACCATTGTGAAGATCATTCAAATCTCACAGACAGCGGGGAGGGCTGCAATTGGATTCAGGGCAAATACAAAAAAAATGAAAAGCCCCTCTGTTTATCCTTCTCGATGAGTTATTTATTTTTTTGCTCATTATAATATTCAACCTGACATCGTGTCCAGTCGGCCCCACATTACCCTCGTGAGGAATCATGGGATACACATTTAAAGATAAGAATAACAGAGAGCGCGGTCATAATTGTGATGATAGGTGACAGTGCTACTGAGCCAAACATCATCGCAAATGACGTGCAGTGGCCTGTGTTCTTATATTGGTATGCACGTCATACTGCACAAAGTGGAAATGTGCTCCTTTGAATTACAACAACTAATGCTCATAAAAGACTGTTTTTTCTAACTACAAGCACATCTAGAGTATTTCACCTTCATAGATTGTGATTAATCAACTTTGTATGCAGCATACACAAGGGACTTGATTATTAACATATATTCAGGAAGTAGCCAGTATAATGGAAATAACCGTTACCTATGCTGATGATCTTAACATCAAGGTGCTCTTGTCTTTCTCTCAGAAAAGACTCAATCGTGGGTATATATTTTTAGACTGTGACTGGGAGGCCGGATTGAGCCACGTATTTCAGCACTCCTCTCCTTTCATCTCGCCTGAAAATGGAGGAAAAGCATCACTTAACATTGCAGCTTACCACACAATTACCTGAGTACCTGTTCTCACTGCAATTACAAGAGCCCAAGACAAATAATTAGTCTGACAAATGACTGCTGGGCACATCGCCCTTGTTGTGGTTGAGCCGTGTAATTTGGAGCCCCAGCTCAGAATGCTGGCTCCATGGCAGTAATTAGCGATAGGCAATGTAACTTTGCACCCGCCGAGTGTGTGCGTACGCCAGTGCCACTGTGAGTTCATGTGTCACCACAGCCTCGGCTGCAATCATAAGCTTCGCAACCTGGAGTCTGGGTTGTGAGGGGGGGGGGCTCTCTGCATGTCGGCCCTGATCTGCCAGTCGGTGACACAGACAGCAGCAGCCCACCTGCCAGCCTGTCACGTCTCCGCGGCGAGAAGCTGACACCATATTGTCAATGCCACAGATTGAACGGCGATTTTTTTTTTTTTACAATTCCCGCCTTAACTCCATCTGCCATCATCTGTGGTCTTTCTGCACGTCCCTGTCGCGTGTGTTTCTGCACCTTCCTTACCTTCCCTCCCTTCATTCACTCAGTCCCGGCTGTCACAGCTGACAGCAGCTTGTCAAACGTTCCTGCAGCTGCAAGTTCATCCATCATTAAACGGCTGAGAAGAATTGAAATCATCTCTATCAGAGCCCCTTCAGGTATAGTGTTGGCGCCTACGGGAGAAGCGGGGCCTGTAGACTGCGAGGCCCGGCTTGTAGAAGGCATCATTACTTCCACATCTGTCATATTTGAGTAAAAGGTTACATCTGTGCCGGTAAATTCAGCATGATGGAGTAAAGTCATAAAAGTAATTTGAACTGTCTGCTGCGATACGTCAAGTCTTGCTTTCATGTCTGCATGCGCACGCACATATGGCTCAGCCTTTTTAATATAAACAAACGCAAACACAAACAAACAGTTTTCCCCGCGCACATGTTTTTAGGCTCCCGCGGGGCCTCTTTAAGATCATTGCTTCTCAGAAGTAAATGTATCGCAGGTGTTTTCTTCCACACGAGGGAGGAGATTTTACATGAACAGAGGCCTGACCTCTCTTTGGGGATTAAGTGCAGGTAAATCAGGGGTGTGTTCCCTGCCTGGTCCCAACAGCCTGGGCGGCCATGTCTGACTCCCCTTAGTGACTCACGGAGGCTCTGGAGCCCGGAGCAAACACCAGCCAGGCGGACCACCACCCTGGAGGCCAGCCCACAAACATACACAGTAACCACACACACACTGTCTGTAGCACAGGTGTGGAGCCAAGCAAAACAATAATATTCCTAATTAGGTTATTTTTTAATCTATGGAGGCAAGGAGACTAATTACTACAAGGTGTAAATACAGACGTTTCCATATTTATCACTCATGAAATAACAGGATCCTAAGGTAAAACAAAAGGGGAGGATCAAGGAAATGTTAAACACAACACAGAGAGAGAGAGAAAAGCCAAATGAGAATTAACAAACAAAGCCTCCGTTATTGTTATCGTGGTATCTGATCAATCTATTTTTGTTCCTCAACAGCTCTAATCTCTCTCCCACTCCCTCCCGTGTTTGCGGCGAGAAAGATTTTTGCACTTCAGAGATAAAAATCACAGTCTTCTCATCCACTCCTCTTCTTTTGTCTCCATTTCACACAACAAAGGAGATAACACCCACGTGCGACAAGTCCACCCACATCCATCAAACTTCGCTCAAATCCACCAGCGATAGAAAACAAAAGGATGAATCTCTCATCACAGAGCTGGCCAGAGAGCATCGATCACTCTCAGAGGCTGAACAGGGAGAGAGTTGGTAGAATTACGGACCTGTTATGCATTTTAGGTTGCCTTTAAAGCACTCCTTTACACCACTTGTAGCAGTTATTTCACATTAGGCAGTAATGCTTTTGCTTGTTTGTTTCCATCTTCATTCATAGAATATATTACGCTGCACTTCAAAGATTCAAACAGCATGGCTCGTGTCCAACACTGTGATGTCTTGATTTGTCTGTGGATAAAGTTTGTGTTTTTGTAGGCGGAGCTCTTCTCATTATCTGATCAGCCCTCTGCCTTCAGCCCAGCTCTTCTTCTGTTTTTGTTCTATCGTCTTAAAAACAATGTTGATACTGCCATAAATGTAAAACAGAAGATTTCCTGTGCACAAGGGAAGGAATTTAGCATCAGTAATGTAAAAGCTTTCATTTACTGGACAAGAACATGATTAATTCATTGATTGCCAGTACAACTAACTTGTTCAAGCCATTAGCAATGCTTTGTCTAAAATAGTCTTAATGTGAACTGTTGACAGCATCTTCTGTTGATTATCCAGATCTGCATTAAAGATCAAAGGTGCCTGAAGCTAAATAATGAAAGGTTAAGATACCATAACAAAAAATGTATATCCGTTTTTATTCTGCTTTTTGATAAGTCCAAGTGTCCTCCTGGAAAAACTACCATATAAGAAGCTTACTACGACAAGTTTTGTTGTAAGGTGGCAACATCTTGTGACCATAGTAATAAAAACAGGAAGAAAAGAGGAGGTCATGTGACGTGGTATGACAAATCTGCGTAGGAAAGAGGCTACGTAACAGACATACTTATCTTAACCCAAACCACAGGTTCAAACACTGCAACCATTTCGCAACATTACTGGTATTCTCCTAGGGTCATAGGCATATATGTTTGTCTTGAGCAAATTCCTCATTCTATCATTTAGGTTTATAGAAGTATTGGGATAGTTTTACATCTTCGGGATGGTAAGAGCATTCAAAATCCATTTGAATCTTTGATTGAAATGGCCACCACACACACATCTAATCGGTGATGAAGGGTGGTAGGATACAGAGCTTAATTAAAAGCCAACAGAATTTAAAACCACAGATCGCGAGTAATCACGACAAAGTTACAGGCATCCAGAAAGACATTAACCTGCCAACATTTGTATGATGATCATCTTAATACTTTCAAAATAGTATTATATGCTTTGTATGAAAAAGATCTAAGAGACAGACATCTCAAACCCCTCACAAATCAAACCAAAACTACTCTGCATGGGTGGATAGCCTGTGAGAAAATGTTCTTTTTGTATTACGGATGGACCAGACCCGCAGCTTCAACTCTTGGCAAGAATTCACGTAATAGGAACAGGCCAGCAAGGCAGACTTAGAAATATGTTGTACTCTTATTCCTTTAAAAATAACCCTGCTATTACATAAATCCCACAGTTAAGGTCCAAGTGACGTTCACAGTGAAACAAAGACACTAATATTCCACAGCAGATGAGGTACCAGCAATGGGATACAGCCCAAGAGAAGAAGGAAAAAGGTCAAGGTAAACTGGACCAGAGATTTAAAATGTTCATCACAATCACAGCTTGCCATCAGCTATTAAGCGTCCGGCAGCGGACAGCCACACAAATCCAGGCCTGACTGCCTCTCACAAAACCTCCTTATCTCACCTGTCCACCTGTCCCGCTCACTCGTCCATCTTCCACCCGCCGACCACCGTGATTGCATCTTTAGTGTTACTACCCAAGCGACAGCTCTGCTGCAAAAGAAACATAAAGTCAGCCATTAAAAAAAAGTGTATTTATTATTTCTGAGACACAAGGAGACAGCAAAGAGGATTGCCTCTTCCATCGGCCACATAAGGGTACAGTGATGGAGATGATGGTAAAATCAACAGTTTATCAGCAGTTCCGTGGAGAGGTAGCAGAAGGTAGGCATGCCCAAATCTGACTTTATTCATATCTCATTCTAAGATTAAATGTTATTCACATTTTGTCTGGCAGGTATACAATCCATTGCTATATGTCATAATGTTTAAATTCTATAAAACATACAGAAAAAATATGAATGCTTTTTTTTTGTTATTATGTATCAGATCATTTCATATCATTGGTCTAATTTATGATCGTAGATTTACATTTTAAGACAAAAACAATACTCTACATATCTTAGGGTTTGATATTATTATTAGTTATATTTGGTTTATTAAGATAAAAAAATAGTTTCCTTACAATTATATAGTTGTAGAGGAATCATTACACTGACATAAGGTAAAATAGCAATACCAGAGTTTAAGTGCCATATTCAAATTGTACATAAGTAAAAGTATACAAGCATTGACCAAAATAATGTATTAGATATGAGTCTACTTAATTTGCAGAGCAGCCCCTGTTCATTTTATATTACGTTATTTCTGGAGAGTTTTTTAATTTAAAATGTGACTAGTATAGGATAATTGTTGTTTATTTTATCAAATGCATTTCTCTCATTGTGTGTATCTTGCTGTTTTTCTCTGTTTCTATTAATGTCTATACATGGTATGTCAAGGCCTATGTTTTGTGTACTGTCCTTTGCAACAACAAAAAGTACATGTTTGTACACTTATTTCCATGTAAAAGATACATTGTTTAACAAAATAACGCAGAAGAAATGTAGCTGAGTAAAAGTTTAAATAATCACATCATTTAAAACTGACGTTCTTTTTTCTGACATGTGTACCTTCTGTTATTCATTTCCACAACTACAATTTCCGTATTTTAAGGCCTTGTAAATATGCAGCGCAAAACAGTAATCATAGGAGATCATGCAAGCATAGGTGCAGATCAATAAATATACTTCATAGAGTGTCTATATGTAAATATATGTGTTATCTATAATTGGTCAACAACATGTGTTATAATGCACTGCCCCTGTTTCCACAGAGCAGTGTCCTTAAACCCTCCAACGTGTGTTTTCCCTTACTAAAACTGACTGTATTGGTGTTGTCTTGTTTGGTGCCGGAGGGCTTAAAGGGCTCTAAAGTCAACGGGTGTCGTGCTACTTCCACCAGGCAGCCACCCGTCTCTGAAGCCAACATGCGTCACGCTTTTTGACAGAGGAAGTTCCACGTGTTTCTGCAGACAGCCCCTGTCCGCCTGCGCTTCCTCTTTGCTGTGCCGAGATCCGTCCCTACAGAACGAGGTCAAGCCTGCATAATGACCCTAACGAGTCAAGATTCACTGGATTAGATTATTTCAAACAGTTTGCCCGGCTACCGTTTTGACAACAAATATCCCCGAGCCAGAGAGTGATGGTCATTCCCTGGCTGCTTCTGACATCGCAAAAACAATGTGTTGATTTGGATTTCACGTTCAGCAGCTCGTCTCGCCGCGCTGCTTATCTGGAGAGATATGTCATTCCGGGGGTTAGGCTAATTTCAGCCAGGCCATTCTGGATGATGTCAGTGGGCACAGGAAGAAAATGGAGCTGACCTCTCGTGCCCCACGCTGCTATGCTGGGTTAGACATGCTGCTCCCCAAATTTGGTGAATCTGCCGCATTTATTTAAACCAAATGTCCACTTCGTTACAGCGCGTCTTGGGTATCGGGTGTACCATCCCTTTTCCTCCTCCACCAGCAGTGCAGCGCCATCCCACTCGTTTAATGTAAAGTGATGGGAGGCAATGTGAGCGTTTGGTTAAAAAATAAAACACATTGCTTTCTCTGTCAGTCTCCCTCTTCAGGAAGCATTTTGGCGGAAAAGCGTTGTCCTAATCTGCCTTGTCTTTGGCTGTAATTATCAAGCCTATAGTAAAACCAGGCCTCTGCAGTCTCTCTTCTTACATTGTGTCTCTTTTGTGTTTCGCTTTTCTCATCAGTTTTTTTGTTCCCCTTTCTGTCTTTTCATTCCGGCGGATTGAAGAAGAACAGGCCTGATTGTCTCGCCTGAGGTAAGATTTCATAGGTTTACATATCAAAGTCTATAAATAGATAAGAGCTTTTGAAAGGGAAAGTGAGCGGAGAGGAATGTGTGTATGTGTGTGCGAGTGTGTGTTGATTTCTGCCTGCGAGTTTGTTTGTGTATATCCATGTGTGTGTGTGTGTGTGTGTGTGTGTGTGTGTGTGTGTGTGTGTGTGTGTGTGTGTGTGTGTGTGTGTGTGTGTGTGTGTGGAGAGCCAGAGAGGCTTTCCCACTTGCATACACAGCGAAAAAAGAGCCTCCACCAAAACAAAAGGGATTATGGCGTTTCAAGGGTGTTGTGTTTGCTGTGTTTATTCACATAGCTCATGGGGCTGCGCAGGACCAGCAATGAATGTCAATGTCAGGGAGCGAAAACGCTGCAACGCAAGATAAATATGACGAACAATAAACACAGATTAAGGCTGAATATGTCACGGCACATCACGCGCCGATCCCGAGTCTCATGACATTAAATAACCCTTGAAAGTGTTGACATGATCACGTTAGAAACCGTGATGGTTGTTTGCCTAGAGTGGCCTGCCACAGACGAATGAGTTATTTGTATGGACAGTTCGGCGATTTCAGGTGTAACACCTGCTTAATGCAGTGGAGTACCAGTGGTAGTGTAAAGAGGAAGTGGACCTTATTAGCAATGATCATAGAGGAGATGAATGCAGACGCAATGTAGCTGATGGAGGTGAATACACTCTAATTAGGCTGGTATTGTGCAGCAGGTGCATACTGTATTGCAGGTGCAGCAATACGATATCTACGTAATCAAAACGATGGCTCAGCAAACACTCTTACCAATACATTTCCCCAGAAAATAAAAAAAAAGTTTGAAAGATAATGCGCACAATATTGCAACGTTTTAGTTAGCCTTAACTTTAAGTTAACCGATTGCTTTTCCTCTCCCTTTTTTTTTTGTATTTCCACATCTAATTACACTTTCATTCATCAATGTTGATTAATAGGTCCTGTGGCACGCCTGCCTCATTTTACTCTCAATTAAGCTGGTTGATGCATGTTCTCATCAAGCAAGATGCATTGGCCTGGTTTACTTGAGGCGCTATTAGTGGACACTGTAATTAGTATCCCGGCACATAGAACTTCCCCCACCTCCTGAGCCCCTCTCCCCAAGCTGCCATCCCTGGCCTCTTTTAATGCCTTCCAAATAATGAAGATAACAGAATAGATGAGGGACGAGCAGTCCGGCCTGCGTTAATCATCTCCCTCTCATCAGTTTTTTTTCCCATTCTTCTTTTTTAGCGGAAGAATTATGGCTTGTAAAATCACCAAACTCCCGATGTCTTGACAGAGCTCTTTTGTGCGCTGAGCACTCCAGCTCCTCCCCGCATTTTCCTTATCAGTGGAGAGATGTATGTCTTTATCACATTTCACACTCAGAAGGGAAAAGCCTTGCCAGTTGCTAAATGTGGGGCTTTATCGAAAGGATCAGTCTAAGTTGTGCACATTAGCCCTCTGCTCTTTGAGAAGCCACTTTTACAAAACGAGGGGGCTGATTACACGCTTGTTGCTGTCGTGATACCGTCTTTGGCTTTTTTCTCGCTCGGCCAGCTTTCCCAGAGCGCTCTTCTGCTTCTGATTCCCTGCACTTCAAGAGATCTCTCCAAGGAGAGCTCTGAGGGGCCGCAGCAAAGGGCCCGGGCTTGGCGGACGGAGACTAAAGGATGGGTGAAAGATGGAACGAGATGGAGAAAGATGGAGAGAGAGGCGGGTAATAAAGCCGAGAGAAGCTGCTGCTGCTGCCGTGTGGCTGCTCTTTGTGCTTCAGACGCTGCGGCGGTGGCCACGTCTCGTCCCCATGTCTGCACAGACGGCTCCCATGGGCCCCTGCGCCAAGCTTGTAAGAGCTAATTGGGCCTGTTAGGGTCAGCAATTAGCCGGCTGCTATTGAAGGATCGTGACAGCCAAGCCTTTCAAAGCCCCGTCATTCTTTGTAGGGGCCAGAGAGAGAAAGAGCAGAACATAACATGGACAGGGCTGACGCTCAGACATCCAACAGACAAGCAGCAGAGGGAGAAGAACCAACAGGATATCCCACAATGCAGTGCGCTGAGGGGGAAGGGGGGGATGGGACAGCATGAGGCAACATGGCTCTTATTGACTTCAGTCACAACTGAAAGGACTGATGCAACTCTCTCCTGCTACAAATAATGCTTCAACTAGCACTTTTCTCTTCCTGTACTAAATGAATAAAGTTTGGGACTGGAATTCTCTTTTAAATGTGATGTGCTGCAGTTTGACTTGTTGTGTTGTTTGTGTGGTGTCTGACTGCTGCTGAAGTTACTACTCATTTCGTTGTTTGCTTCACTGTGTGATGCAGTAGACTTTTCTTATCAAGTTGATGTAGGTTCTGCAAGGACAGGGTCTTAAGGGGAAGAAAACTTTATGCACTTTGATGTTTTTCTGGAGAAAAAAATGGGTGGGGGGCTTTTAAGAAAGAGGTTTGAATCTTTACATTTATTTAGACTTTTCAATTTCATTTATGATTATCGGTATTAGTTTTCAGTTTTGTTGGCTTTTATTTATTTAAATTCAGTCAGAACACAAAGGTTAAAGGTGGGGTAGGTAAGTTTGAGAAACCGGCTCGAGATACACTTCTTGTTATATTCCATGGAATGCTCTTAACATCCCGATAGCAATGAATATCTTAAGTGCTTTGACAAAAAATCCATTAAAAAAATGTCATCTGTGGAAGCAGTAGTACTGTAAAAAGCACAACCAATCATTTTAGCCAGCCCGGCTAAAGTAACTGGATGGCCTACCTGCCTGTCAGCCTTCCATCTGTGCACAAACTTATCTCGTGCCCTCATTGGTCATGTGCGCGTTCCTGTGTGTTGGAGGAGGGGCTCTGTAAGGAAGTGACAGATTTTTTCTGGCTGTGTATTTTCAAATTCTAGCTGGTTTCTCCAAAATTACCTATCCCACTTTTAATGGTTTTACAGTAGGTATAGAAACTACATATAAATAAAAAATACATGGTTGTAAAAATCTGGTGTTTGGTGCTAATATTTAAATACTTGAATTGATTGGAAATATTATTGCTTAAACACTCAAAGTGTTTGTATTGTATTTGGTTAGTCCTCGTTTGCAACAATTGTTTTACTGCTTATATTCATTAGATTTTTATTTTTGATGTAATAACCCTAGTTAAGGTCAGACGTTGGTAAAAAAAAAAAAAAAAAAATCAATTTCTACAGTTTAGATGGAATTTGACAAAATGCAAGTTTTTTTCAAGTGAAAATGTCAACTTGGATTGTTAATCTCAAAAAAGTACAAAGAAAATAAATCGACGAGGCTCCGTAATGAATACTATACGGTGGCATTAGCAGATTTGGCCTCTCACAGCCACAGCTGCCTCTTATTGTTAGGCCTTCCGGTGTGTGTGTGTGTGTGTGTGTGTGTGTGTGTGTGTGTGTGTGTGTGTGTGTGTGTGTGTGTGTGTGTGTGTGTGTGTGTGTGTGTGTGTGTTTGTGTGTGTTTTGGGTGTCTCTAAGCATCTGCTGCATGGTTACAACCCTAAGCAGCCAGAGCATACCATACAGTCTATGGAGCATACCAGTTATTTTCTTTCTTTTTCTTTTAAATAATAAATGCAAATTATTCAACATTCATTCAAAAATCCCAAAAGTTCACAGTTTATCTCCCAAACACTCCCCCCCATGCCCGAAACGCCTCCATTAGACTCATTTGTTTATTTCTAAAACATATTGACATCACTACGTTATTCTCCCTCTTCTATTGGTAAGTACATTGTACTGATAGGCTAAGGGGAGGGGCATCTCTAAACTGACCAATCGGAGCAGACAGGGCTCTGGTTTCAGACATAGGGGGAAAAGAGGTGATGCAGCACAGTCAGTAGGAGAGAAATAAAGCATGTAAACATGTCACAATACAGGAACAAAATATGAATATTAACCCAAAAATGATCATAATAGGGCCCCTTAAAAAACACATTCAACTCTTCACTCAAAAGGCACAGTAAAAATCTAAAATCAAAAACTGCATATGTTTTTTTATTAAGGTATCCGTATAGACGTTGATTGATATTGGGCATTCAATCGATACAAAAAGAAAAATAATTGAGTTAGAGTTAATATGTTATCAATCTGCATCACATACTGTAAGTCACATTGGAGTTGCACAGCACTGAAGAAGTACACATCTGATTTTTAATAAGAGTCCAATAAAGTTCATACTAATGAATTAGGCTCAACTTCTCATGGACCACTGAAGAATAACATTATAATAATGTTTTATAAAAGCAATAAGCCACTCAACATGGTGCTTGACAGTGATTTTAGAACAGCTCGGGGCTTTAGCTGTGCCTCTCGTCGTGCCTAACGTCGCCTCTCAGCTGCTCTAAACTTACTGTAAAGCACCACCTCTCATCGCTTATAGCTTACATCAAACAGGACCTATTACCACAAATAGAAAATGAGGAGCAACACAAAGTGCAGAGTCTATAAAAGGCGGCGAGATGACAGGATATATATCTCACAAGTGGCCCTCAACTGTGCATTGTGGAGTTCAAAGGTTTATCAGAACGCATATTTGTCTTAAAGAGAATAAAAAAGGGATATATGGGTTCAGTGCGAAGTTGCCATAGCAACACAGTCATTGTTTTTTTTACGGAAATGGAAGCTTCGAATGGATTTACACACATACATTGTATACATAGCGAAATGTTGTATTTGCATTCAACCGATCCTATTAATGGGAGCAGCTGGTATACAACTGGGACTAGTGTGGTGATCCAGTTCCCTGCCTCAGGGCAATGCCCAAGAGGCAAACTGATGCCTCTAAAACTACAGGCCACACTTTGTATTTGATCCTTTCCAGGATTTGAACGGTTGCCCCTTCAGACTCAGGTATTGCCGTCCCTATTTCCTCATTTCATTTTCTTTATCTTGAGTTAAGAAAAAAAGTGACTTTCTGTGTATGTGTGTGTGTGTGTGTGTGTGTGTGTGTGTGTGTGTGTGTGTGTGTGTGTGTGTGTGTGTGTGTGTGTGTGTGTGTGTGTGTGTGTGTGTGTGTGTGTGTGAGTAAGTGTGTTTATCTGACAGGTGGGGACTTGTTGTGCGCTGTGAGAGTGATGGGCTGGGCTGGATGACAGGCTGGCACAGGGGGCAACAGGACGGCGACTGAACATGCTCGGATCTGGGGAGAGGTGTCAGTCCTGCAGCCAGTCAAGCAGAAACACACAGGAACAGTTAGGAAAAAGGTGATTCAAAGAGGAAGCAAACAGAAGCTCCACTTTAGATATATTTTAGAGACCTGAAGGGAGAGGATAAAAGCAGAGACGATGCATTTTGACTCTGAAATCAAAATAATATGCAAATTTAGAAACTAATGTTAACACTGCCACTTCTTTGCACACTTGTATAAAGTGCAGTAGGTTGGGCTATAATCAGATCAAGAATCAGAATCACGATACTTAATTTATCCATGGGGGACATTTTGACAGTTGCCCCATTTTACAATAGAAAACAAAAATGAAACATAAGAGCACATTGCACAATATGTGACAACAATGAAAATGTTGAAATGTGAATTTTAACTTTCGCTTTATGTTTTATATTGTGTATTCCATGGATACTTCATAGAGATATTTATTTCACGAGCGGATATGTTTATTTACTTAAAGGAACCCACACTCCCCCCCTGCCTGAAAATCCTTCATTGGAATCCTCAGTTTACTTCCGTAACATAGTGACATCACTATGTAACACTTGCACTAATATTGGCTAGCGCTCCAACACATTTGACCTTGATATCTCTTAGCAGTCGAGCAATTTCAACAGAGCCGGCCAGCTAACCAATCAGAGCAGACTGGGCTCCGGATTCAGACAGAGGGTGAAAAGAGGTCCTGCAGCACAGGCAGTATGAGAAAAATAAAGAGTTTTTTGAACATTAAAGCATGTATATATGTCACAGTAGAGTAGAGACACAAAATACAATTATGAAACCTGAAAAAGAGACCCCTTTGATATGACTTTTTTTCATTCATGTGCAATGTGATGCTGCTGCTATACCAAAAATCATTTCCCAATTGTGGATCTATAAAACACATATTTTCTAATATATGTGCTTGCATTTGGGTCTAATGCTGATATTTACTGAGTCTAGTGTAACATGCTACCAAAATGTATAAAATTAACATTATTACGTTTGATCCATGCCCTCCATTCTAACAACAAAAACAAGATGCAATTGCGGCCTCTGCCTTGTTTTATGCCATCTCCATCCACCATGAGCGAAGGAAGACATACCAGCTGTTCATATTCATAGGTGATGAATTGTGCTGCAGGCTTCCAGCCATCATTTTTCAATGAAATAAAAAAAAAACATCAGAGTCACAGTCCATTTTTTACATAAAACAGCATGAGGGGGTTTTAAAGAGAGATGCTCCACTTGTAGTCTCTCTTAGTCATGGCTAAAGAGCGATTTTGCTTCAGCTCCATCGTTTACGTGGAGCAAGGGGGGAAATTAATCAAAGCTGAAGAGTGATTTTTTTTCACGCAGCTCCCTCAGAGAATAAACATCAATAAACATTACTTAATACCCTACAACACAACCCCGCAGGGTCCCATTTAATTTCACTGGTGGAGAATGCCTAAAGTGCTACTGTTTTACACCAAATTACATACTCTGAAAGTTTGAAGAGGCAGCTAGTTTTCCCACCCTTGAGAAAGAAATTAAATTAGCTCAAATAAAACTGTGGAGGAAAAAAATGAAAGAAAGGGAGTAGAGTGAATGCTGCTATTTGTCCTTAAAAGTCCAGTTTGACACCTACGTTTTTTTTAGGTAGTCTAAAATGTTGTGTTTTCAAAAGTTAGCACAGAACTTAGTATTAAATTATCCATCAAACGCAGCTCTGTTTTACTTTTTTCTCGCTTTGAGCTGTCGCATACGCCCGCTGAGCGATGACAGCCATCACAACACTTCACATTGTACTTTTCCCAACGCACTTTTTTAAAGTAACCACTAGGACTTAAGATTAATTACAGAGAAATGATACGTGTTGCTAGCTGATGTGATCTCCGTGTTTAAAAATAAGCTGAGTGAGACCGAGACGTGGGGTTTGAGGCTGCCCTTTAACATCTGCATTTTGTAGAACACACTTTCAGTAAAAACCAAGCGGTCGCAGTTTAGCAAACATAACGCGTGTGTCACTCAATGTCAGCATGTCATGCAATCATTTGTGCACTTCATGCAATATGACAGTTTAGAGAAAAGCATCTTTTCAGGCACTTTGTGAAGCAGCAGGTGTTGTCAATTCTGTGTTTAACAGAGTTTGACCTTGTGTCGAGCATGAGAGGAGTTCATCATCTTCTATCATGTTTCTAAAGAAGTCTTCAGACATTTCACTGTGGTACCTCATCGGGTGTGATCTTCAAACACAGACTTACTGACGTTCCTGTCAATCACAGCTGTCAGGAGAATCTGACATGTTTCTTTTATCATGAATTTGTCTTGCTAGGGTGAAAGACAGCTGACAGGATATCACAAGAAATGAGCATTGAAATGAAATTATGTAGTACATCTTTCATGTGCTTGTTAAATGGTGTTTTGGGCATTCTGAAAGTATAAATGTATATACTGTAACAAAAAACAACCATGCAAAATTAGAGAATTACTACATCTATTGTAAATGTATGACTTTTTGGTAATTTTGGTAAAATGTCAAGTTTATTTTCTGACAACTAACCCATTCAAATGTACTTTGATTTTATATTTATTAGGGACAATCATGTATACAGAACAGCTTTCTTGATAGACCCTAACAATAAAGAACAACTCTAAAGCTTGAGTTTTACCTCAGAAAACGTTTCCTTTTCCTTCATGAACCTTGAAGTAGGTGAAGTTGTGCCTTGAATTGATGATATGACATCATCATACCGACACCAAAATAAATAACATCAGTCCTGCCAGTCAACAGTAATATTATCGATATGGGGAAGTCACAACGTTTCAGTTGAGAGCATATCAGATGAAAAGAGTTTGCCAGATTTCCCGCAGAGTCCGTCAAAGTTTGGTCCCTAAAAAGCCTCATTATAACAGAAGACAAGGTTGGGTTTGTGTGCCGGACTTCCAAGCCAAAAACACTGTGCCACACGATTAAAGTAACTGGTCAACTAATGCCAGAACTTATCCCTGCTGTGGTAACACACTTTCATTGTAAAACAACAGAGGGAATGATAGCAGAGTATTTGGATCCAGATTTACTAATGAGTTGCAGGAACCAGTATTGAATTACAGACGGATAGATTGTGAAGGGGCTGGAGATGTAAGCACATGATTGGTGTGTTTTTTGGAAGATGAACACCTGTCGTCCCTTGCCGTGCATCCCTCCGTCCATCATTTCCCAGAAGCCCCTGGAGGAAGGAAGGCACTGGCGGATACCCAAGGCAGTGATATCTGATCCACCTCCGACATCCCAGCATAGGCAGGAGGACAATGAAGGGAAAGGAAACACAAAATATGTCATATCCCAGCCCTCAAAACGAGTGTAATGGTACGTCCACACGATTCCATCGCGTTGAAGCTTGCCGGTGGGCATGTCTGGCACGCGACCAACAACCAATCACATTAATCTCCCGCCCCGGACACACAAGCACACGGTTTGATTGGCTAGCGCTTGTACTGGCGCTCCGTGACCACCTATTTTAGCGGACCAGAGTCCGGTTGTTTAGTTCACTTAAGAGGTCTCGGACTGTGTTCACACCGACCCAAATTAACCGCACCAAGTGGCTAAACGCACCAGGGTTCGATTCAACAGGACTATACAAGGCAGGTGTGAACGCACCCTTAGTGTACAGATCTTCAGTTGGTCATAGCCAGTGTTGGGCAAGTTACTTTTAAAAAGTAACTAGTAATATTTATAGTTACTGCTCTCAAAAAAGTAACTAGTTACTTTATTAGTTACTAAATTATAAAAGTAACTAGTAACAAGTTACTTTACTTTACTTTGAAAATAATAACAATAAAAATACAAGTTTTTGTGTTGTTCTGTGGCACAGTAAGAGAAAAGACAACTCCCCATCATTGTAGCATTATCATTATGAAATGTAGTGGAACAATAAAACACAAAAGATATGTTTAGACATTGGCTTGAGACGGTGGGGTCTTTGGCGACTAGTTTTATAGTCCCATGTACATTAGTTACGTGCTTCAGGAGATTGGCATTGCTGTTATTCGATGTGGACAATGCTTTCTGTCCTGCACACAGTTTACATTTTACCGTAATATTTTTTGCGTCCTTTATCCCCACAAATTGAAAATAGTGGTTATATTTCCAAGTTGCAAATGCGCCGCTGCTCTCGCTGATACTTGCATCTGCCATTGTGTGTGTGTGTGCTGGTGGTGAGCGTTGCCGTGTGTGTGTGTAGCATTAGCAAGTGTGTGTGTGTATTTTCCCCATAAGGCAAGAACCGCCCAACTCTGTCTCTGATTGGCTTACCCTGAAATGTTACCCCGCGTTAACCAATCATCACTCCTCTCTGGTTACTTTCACTTTTCCATGGTGCTGTGAGAGGACATCACTGTATTCGCCTGTAAATTACATCTGCAGGGAGATTCGGTTCAGTTCCATCACATAATGTAACGCAGTAACNTTCAGTAACACCTGCACTTCATCCCTTAAAGGTGGGGTAGGTACGTTTGAGAAACCGGCACAACCAATCATTTTAGCCGGCCCGGCTAAAGTAACTGGATGGCCTACCTGCCTGTCAGCCTTCCATCTCGTGCACAAACTTATCTCGTGCCCTCATTGGCAGTGTTGGGCAAGTTACTTTTAAAAAGTAACTAGTAATATTTATAGTTACTGCTCTCAAAGAAGTAACTAGTTACTTTATTAGTTACTAAATTATAAAAGTAACTAGCAACAAGTTACTTTACTTTACTTTAAAAATAATAACAATAACAATTTTACACATTTTACATTTGACCATAATATATTTTGCGTCCTTTATCCCCACAAATTGAAAATATATAAGTTATAAATGCGCTGCTGCTCTTGCTGATACTTGCATCTGCCATTGTGTGTGTGTGTGTGTGTGTGTGTGTGTGTGTGTGCGTGCGTGCGTGCGTGCGTGCGTGTGTGTGTGTGTGTGTATGTGTGTGTGTGTGTGTGTGCGCTGGTGGTGGGCGTTGCCGTGTGTTTGTGTTAGCATTAGCAAGTGTTCGTGTGTGTGTATTTTCCCCATAAGGCAAGACCCGCCCAACTCTGTCTCTGATTTGCTTACCCTGAAATGTTACCCTGCGTTAACCAATCATCACTCCTCTCTCGTCACTTTCACTTTTCCATGGTACTGTGAGAGGCATCACTGTATTCGCCTGTAAATTACATCTGCAGGGAGATTCGGTTCAGTTCCATCACATAATGTAACGCAGTAACCCACCCATTTAAATCACAGTAACTATAACGGCGTTACTTAATGGGAATAGGTAACTAGTAACGATATTAGTTACCGCAAAAAAGTAGTAGTTTACTTTGTAACGCGTTAGTCCCAACACTGGTCATAACATATATTAAATAAGTTGGCAGATAGCTCTGGTTGGATTGAGACCAAACTTTTCTTTGGATGTCAGTTTCTTAGCCACGACACAGTCCGAAATTTGGCCTGCAACTGATGGGTACTGTAATCAGAGAGCGATGCCACCCGACCTGAAGCACTACCCTCGGCGTCGCACGCTGCTCGAAATTGACGCCGATTGTTGCGCTCAAAGTTCAAATTATATTCACTGCTGACTTTTTACACACAAATAATCACTTAACAGCTATATTAAGTGTTGCAAGCTAGCACGGAAGGTACCCATAGAAACAAATTTGACTAGCTGGAAAACTGGATGTAGTCACCATGAAGTCACCTACTGTAGAAGCATATAGGCCATTGCTATTGAGTAGGGATGGGTATCGTTTGAAATGTATCGATTCCGATTCTGATTCCGCTTATCGATTCCGGTTCTTATCGATTCCCCGTTTCGATTCTAAAATTGTAAAAGAAAGAGGTCAAACGTTAAGATAACAAACAAACAAAAACATCTTTATTAATTTAAGCTTTAACTGAAATGTTTACAAATAAAAAATATACATGCAATACAAATGTATTGCACAATGCGCTTTATTTTAACTGAGTTATGCCTGTGGAAAGCTATTAACAGGCATTACACTGTGCCTTGTCTTTTTCTTTTTTAGTGTAGTGGAGCCTCACTTTAGAGCGTTTACCATACATCTTTGGTGTTATGAAGAGACTGAGCTTGTGAACTGTCTACGGGAGGGCGGGGGGAGCCCCGCTGCGGGGCAACTGTGGACCTCTGTCGCCTGTCAGCGCAACTTACATGATGCCGTTTAAAAAAATTAAGGGCGGTGCCGGACGTCAGCGAACCGAGCCGGCCGTTAACGGCCCGCTGACGACCGGCCGTTCAGTGATTCTCCAGAACACACAGATGGCCATTCCGCCGCTGTATTCAACCGGGTCACCGCGTCACAGACGGACCCGGTGGAATACAGGGTCTACCGCGTTTAGGAACCGTTAAGCAGAACCAAAATTGTGTATTTTGTATGGGTACCCGGTACCCGGCATTTTCTTATTTTCGAGTTTCGGTTCCCAACCCTACTATTGAGTTATTTTGCAACCAATGACAAGTACAACCCAATGCTGAATAAGATACATTTAGGCGACCCAATCGTTACCAAACTGAAGACACACTGTGAAGTAGTATGCACGTTTTTCTACGAAGGCCGACCAACAGATACACACGCTTACTTTTGGCGGAGATAATAACGTTGTAAATGTTTCCCTGTGTTGTACACATGTTTATCCATCTTTAAAATGGAAAGTAGTGTTTATTGGAGCCTGAAGAACTTTGATCATTTGTGTCCATAGTCCGTGTTGTTTAAGAAATGTTTGTTAATTACATTACATTTCATGTCACTTGTTAGACTCTTTTATACAAAGCAACTAATGTAGATTCAGTACTGTGGGCAATCCCCACAGGAGCAATTTGGGGTGAAGTGTCTTGCCCAGGGACACAACATGCTGACTGCAGTGGGACTTGAACTTGCTACCCCGTGATTCAAAGTCCAGCGCAGTAAATTCAGCACACAATTCCACTGAGCCACAGCCTCCCACTAAGTATCCATGTTAAGATGGATACTTTGTAGTTTTATTGCGATCCAAATTTACATACATGTACAAATGAAGAAACCCGAACCTGAGTAAAAGCTGTTTATGAAATCCCTCTTTCCACCCAAATACAGATAAGAATATCGGAAATGTGTTTATGTAAGAATACATTAGAGGCCACACCAAAACAAGTCAGAAAACATACAGGAATATTAGTCTCAGTACGTGGGTTGTGTTTTTCTTATTTCCATGTGTTTACAGAAAGAGCAGCTTAACTGGGTCTAAGCAGCTGTGTCAGCATGCATCCTGCCTGCAGAGGAGTCTTTGATCAACACACTGAGTCCCTACAAGCCGCTCTGCTGCTGACCATGACCTTTAACCTTTGTGGAGCCAGAGGAACACACAGTGTGTCTCCAGGGACAAGTGAGGTATTGCATCATTTGACTTTTGCCTTAAAGTTCCTGATTATTAATAAACTAGCCTTAGAAGTTGTACAAAGATTGCACACTGCTTATTTGGAGTTCTGACCTTCTTTCTATATGCTAATCCATAATAGTTGCTGGCTATAGACAATAAACAATAAAAGACTCAAGTAGATTTATGAATGGAAAATAAATATGCACTATATAAATGGGAATTAAAGTGCCCCGACTTAATATTTATATATATTTTAAAACGTTGTTAACCAGTACAACTGAAGGTATTAGATTTATCTTTTAGATTAGATGTTATCTCGAACATATAAAAATACCAAAAACAAAGCCCAGCAATAATAAACAACAAACCCAGAGCAAACAGCATAATTAAATATTTGATGTCTGAAAAGAAGTGGGAAGATGTGAATACTTATCATGTCCGACACTGTTTTTTTTAATATATATATTTATAATAATACACTTAAACATACATATTATAATTTTCTTTTACAAGGTTCACCATACAAAACGTTATCAAATCAATCAAATCTAAAGCAAATAAAGAATCCCTCCAAAAAAGAAAAAGTCTAATAGTGACAAACTTGTACTGTCATACTATAATGTAGCATGGCTGAATTTGCAGCAGCTATTTTTTGTTTATGGTAATATGCTAAAATATGAAAATGTACGTTATGAATAAATCTTCTTTCCGCTATGATCCTCTCATGTTTCCCCCCCTTCTACTGATGTTGTGTGAACAGTTTTACCTCTAGGCATTGCATGTTTGCCTGAAGGCCGCTGCAGGAAATGCTGCAGGCAGCACTGAAGCACAAACTGCTGCATGTAACGAGACACACAAACGCACAAAGTTTGACACTAAAGCAAAGCATTATATTCAAATAATCCTTAATTCCCAAACATAACTCTGTCCATACCTCTACTAAATTACTATACTTTAGTAAAAAATTAGGGTACTTGCATTTTACTAAAGTAATTCCATTGTTTGTTATTTTCTCTTCTTTTCGACTGCATTTCAATGGGAAATATTGTGCATTTGCTCCCATAAAATGTATTAAAAAACTTAAAGGAGATGCTCATTTTCAGATGTATATGTTGTGCCTCTTCTGTGAGTGCTCTGATTGGTTAGCTGGTCTGCTCTGTTGTGATTGGTCAACCGCTGAGAAAAGTGTCCGAAATGTGAGAGAGAAACACCCTCTGGAGGGAACATTTAGCCTTCGCAGACCATTTAAAAACTGGAAAGGGAAAACTCCAAAAAGTATAATAGGGCCTCCCAAATTACTGTGCTGATTTGTATTAATAATGCTAAAAACGATCACCAAATAAAAGACAAGTTATTGTTATAGATAAGCTACACTACCGATGGAAACATTCAAATGATCAGATAGTAATCTATAAAGATAATTAAATAATTAAATACATTTTATTTAAAAGTTGGCATTATCCATAATGAGTACTTTTTTTTTATGTTGATGCTGTATTCTTCCTTAAGTATGAATTTGAATGCAGGCCTACCTAACATGCTTTTACAAATTTACACCTTAAAAGTTCCTTTTACTTTGAGTACAGATTAGTTTGTCAAATTCCATTCAAGGTTCAGAGGGTCCTAAAATTGCTCCAGGGCGACTTTCTTTTGCAGTGTATAAGAAGAACACCCCATATTTGTCTAAAACAGTTTTTAAACCCGGGACCTCCCGGACACGTCTAATGATTTATATATATTCAAAAAGCATGATTTAATTTATCCTTAAATCTTTAGATAAATGAATAGATTGGTCACTTGTAATCAACTCAGTGTCACTGACTCCCCTTTAACCGTTCAACAAAGAGGAAAAAATTGTATAATCTTTAAAGATAAGCTTAACATTCACCGCACATTGCATTTAATTTCCTCCTCTGCGGGGATAGAATATCAAACAAAAAAAGAAACATGAAATGTGTTTTAAATCACTGGAGGATGATGACATGATTGTTTGCACGCACACACCAACATACACAGGCAGCACTTCCTCTTTCCTTTTCGCCCTCCCTTGTACGTAATCTGCAGAACAATCACACAGCAGCCACACATCACGGTGACAGAGATGCACCTCCTCTCTACCTCTCAGTATCGATCTCCCATCCAATCTAAATGACCCTGTTAACCATTCCCTTAGCTCACCCCACCTCTCCTCTTTACTACCCCTCACCGCTTTGAGCCCTACTTAGTGGCAGTACTAACCCCCCCCCTCCTCTTTTTCCCTCCACACCCACTACCCACCCACACCACCTTAGTCCTCTTAGTTTAAAATTGCCCGGTGCGAAATAACTCACATCACTACAAGAGGGATGAGGTCATTAGAACATGTGACGCCCTCTTGAAACAGCAAGCATGATTGAAAAATCAATTTTGATGCCTGTTTTTTTTCCTACCTCTCCTCTCTCTCCTTTGCTTTCCTCTCCGTTCACACGGTCTGTGTTTGCATCTCCCAATAACACCCCATGGAAATCAAAAGGCATACAACTATTAGTACTTCAAAAACCTTTTATCCTGTTTTACCTATTTTACACGTTTTATCTCTGTGTTTTAAAAGAGTTTTGGGGGCTTTTTTGTAGATACAGATTTGAAGGGGGCAACCCCTGCCTTTTTGCAACCCCTGCCTTTTTGCAACCACTGGCTTTATTGTAGAGAGAGATTTGAAGGGGGGAGACAAAGGCGATGACATGCAACAAATGGTCCCAGGTTGGATTCAAACCCGGGTCCTCTGCTTTGGGACCTCGTCCCAGTACACAGGCTGCCGATTGAGTTACAAGGTGGCCCATCCCCGTTTTGGGGAATATGCACAAAGAATACATTATGTCAACATATAACATCCTATGTATATATGTTATATACTGTATGTTATATCACGTTTGTATTGGTCTTTTTTATAACATTCTATCTATCTATCTATCTATTAATCAAAGTTAAGGGTGGGCTTCGGAGTACAAACTCGGCTGTCACAGTCAAATAATGTGCTAATATATTGTCAAATACATAACATAGCCCCCACCCAATCCCAATTTCTCAGCAATATTCCAATCTAGCTCATTACTCGGGATAGGACGGTGGTCTTTTGGGAGTGCAGCGTTGGCTTTGAGTGATTTTTTTTTGGATCTTTTTAGCGAGATCGCTGCAGGTTAGTGCTTCCGTTCACCTCACATCTCCCATCCATTAAACGGAGTCATTTCCAAGCGTGTTCTTATTAAACAGCTCCTGTGTTCTCTTGGTTGAATATTTTCACGTTACAGAGACTCACGGACAGGGCCTGCCCACGGCAAGATAGAAAGAGAGAAAGAGAGGGAGGGAGGGAGGAAGAGGCGTCAGATTTTTTCTTTTTTTCCCCTATACCAGCCGTCAACCTTGTTGGGTTCAGTGTAACTTTCATTAGAGAAGGAGATTTAGTGCACTTGAAAAGACAGATGAAAGAGTTAGAGGCTAATTATCAGGAAATTGAAAAAAGATAGATGTACTGCAGCGACTACAATTAGTGAAGCACGGAATATCAAAGACTTATCAAGAGCAAGCGAAAAGGCTGCCTTGAAGAGCGAGCACAATTAAGGCATCTGCAGCCCATGTGAAATGAGAGAGAAGAGGAGGAATAAAAATATGCCGGGTTGAATAGAACTCCTTTTTTAGGGATAGAGAGAA